>NC_041408.2:20956217-21138061 GCF_900747795.2 Erpetoichthys calabaricus | reverse complement strand
CAGTTTTTTTTTATTTTTAATAAATTTGCAAAAATCTCAAGTAAACTTTTTCACGTTGTCATTATGGGGTGTGTGCAGAATTCTGAGGAAAAAAATAATAATAATTTTTTGCATTTATATAGCGCTTTTCTCACTACTCAAAGCAATTGCAGGTTAAGGGCCTTGCTTAAGGGCCCAACAGAGCAGAGTCCATATTGGCATTTACGGGATTCGAACCAGCAACCTTCTAATTGCCAGTGCAGATCCCTAGCCTCAGAGCCACCACTCCGCCTTTAATCCATTTTGGAATAAGGCTGTAACATAACAAAATGTGGAAAAAGTGATGAACTGTGAATACTTTCTGGGTGCACTGTATAGATGGGAGATGCTTCTAAGAGGAACCCTTTTAAAATCCCTCTTCAAGGTCAAATTCCGTACATGTACATCTTTGAAAACATTCCATAGTCCACCTTCATCGCCCGAAAAGGGTCGCCAGTATAATCCCTTCCAAAAATAGATATAGCCCATTAGTCACTGGGTTGGCTTCTACTATCTATAGAAAAAGACATTGCAGATCCAGATTAGACTACAAAGACGTCATCAACGACTTTTCCATTCGGAATGCAAGAAAAGTGGATTTTCGTCTCTGAACCTGGAAACCGGTAAGAGATTTCATGATGATACCGCTACGTTAATTTCACACTTCCTGTCAAAACACTGAAACTCACATTTTATTTGTAGGCCATAAACATGTCTGAATATTAATGTACAAAAACATGATAACCAGCTGACATGACATCAGCGTGAGTTATGACTGTGACATCCTACATATCGAGACTCAGAGGGTACTTGCAATTTGGGTTCTTTTCTAGCAGAGGCCCTGCTAATTTTTGCATGACACCATATCGTATTTTGCCCTGTCATGGTATTGTCATGAAGTATGAATTGCACTTTTTTAATAGATTATATTGTTATATTTTGATAAAGTCCGTGTGTTATCTTGCAAAAATTTAGCTGAATATTCTAATGAGAAAATCCGGTGTAGGTTAACATTACTTTTATTAAATTTACATGCAAGTTTATACAGTCCACACATACCAGTAACAGCGTTTGACGTAACCGGCCCTGCATGGGGTTGGTCAGCCCTAGGCCCCGCACACCGCTAAGGCCGCCTCTGGCTTTAGTAATATTGCTCTAATCTGTTGTGATGTTCTATTATGTTAAATGCACTTATGCATATAGAATTAGATTACAGAATCCGATTACCAGCACAGGTGGTGCTGGAGGAATTAGGATTATGAGCTTCAAAGGTGACATAAAGACAGCAGAGCTTCTAATTGTGATGAGGTGCTTGTTTCAATACTGCTGCACAACAACTGATGGAGTGAGTGAGCATCGGCTAGAGCAGGGGTCTGCAAAGTCAGTCTTGGAGGGCTGGGGTGGCTGCAGGTTTTTGTTCCATACCAACTCTCTTAATTAGAAACAAATTTTTGCCGGTAACAGATATCATTTAAATTGATGGTTTGCCCCTTTTATCATCGCAGAGCAGTTTAAATACCTAGGGGTAAACATCACAAGTAAACATAAAGCTTTTTATCAACAAAATTTTGCTGTCTGTATGGAAAAAATCAAGCAAGACTTACACAGATGGTCAACCCTTCATCTCACTTTAGCTGGAAGAATTAACGTTGTTAAGATGAATATCCTTCCTAAGCTTCCATTTTTATTTCAAAATATTCCAATATACATCAATAAATCATTCTTTAAGAAATACATTCAACCATAACCACATTTATTTGGAATTCAAAACATCCACGATGCGTATCCAAAGAGCCCTACAAAGGCCAAAGGCAGAAGGTGGCATGGCTGTACCTAACTTTCAATTTTACAACCGGGCAGCAAATATACAGTACAAGCTATAAAAACCTGGACACAAAGAGATGAACATACACAAGCCTGGTCTGCAATAAAAATGGAATCCTGCAGTTCATCTTTATATTCCTTGCTTTGTGCCCCTATAAATGCAAGTTATCGCCAATATACTAATAACCCAATTGTGCTTTACTCACTCAGAATATGGAACCAATTTAGGAAACATTTTAAGATGGAGAATCTTTTATCTGTGGCACCTCTGCACGAGAACCACCTTTTTCAACAATCGCAAACATGTGCAGTTTTTAATGTCTGGAAAACATTTGGGATCTGTATACAGTAATCCCTCGCTATATCGCGCTTCGCCTTTCGCGGCTTCACTCCATCGCGGATTTTATATGTAAGCATATTTAAATATATATCGCGGAATTTTTTGCTGGTTCGCGGATTTCTGAGGACAATGGGTCTTTTAATTTCTGGTACATGCTTTCCTCAGTTGGTTTGCCAGTTGATTTCATACAAGGGACGCTATTGGCAGATGGCTGAGAAGCTACCCAACTTACTTTTCTCTATCTCTCTCTCTTGCACTGACTTTCTCTGATCCTGACGTATGGGGTGTGAGCAGGGGGGGCTGTTTGCACACCTAGACGATACGGACGCTCGTCCAAAAATGCTGAAAGATTATCTTCACGTTGTGATCTTTTGTGCAGCTGCTTCCTGAAATGACATGCTGCACGGTGCTTTGCATACTTAAAAGCTCGAAGGGCACGTATTGATTTTTGATTGAAAAACAAACTCTGTCTCTATCTCTCTCTCTCTCTACTCGTGACGGAGGGGGTGTGAGCTGCCGCCTTCAACAGCTTTGTGCCGCGGTGCTTCGCATACTTAAGAGCCAAACAGCCCTATTGATTTGTTTGCTCCTTTGAAGAGGAAGATATGTTTGCATTCTTTTAATTGTGAGACTGAACTGTCATCTCTGTCTTGTCATGGAGCACAGTTTAAACTTTTGAAAAAGAGACAAATGTTTGTTTTGCAGTGTTTGAATAACGTTCCTGTCTCTCTACAACCTCCTGTGTTTCTGCGCAAATCTTGTGACCCAAGCATGACAATATAAAAATAACCATATAAACATATGGTTTCTACTTCGCGGATTTTCTTATTACGCGGGTGGCTCTGGAATGCAACCCCCGCGATGGAGGAGGGGTTACTGTGTAGACAACATCTTTGCATCCTACGAACAATTACATTCTAAATTTAATTTTCCAGCAACACATTTCTTTCACTATCTTCAAATTAGAAACTTTGTTAAACAGAACCTGCCCAGTTTCCCTCATCTCCCACCTCCCTCTATGCTGGAAAAAATATTCATCAGTTTCCAGGACTCAGACAGCATCTCTGCAATATATAAAACCATTTTACAGTCCCCTCCCTTTCAGAGATCCAAGAGGACAATGGGAAAAGGATCTCTCACTCAACATCTCAGAAAAGGAGTGGAAGGTAACAATGCAGAGAATTCACTCGAGCTCCATATGCGCAAACCATTCAACTCAAAATTATATATCGAGCACATCTGTCTCACTTAAAACTGTCCAAAATGTTTCCAGGGTTAGATCCAACCTGCGAACGCTGCAATCAAGCTCCAGCCTCACTTGGTCACATGTTTTGGGCCTGCACCAAATTAACATCATTTTGGACAAAATTTTTTAAGTGCCTTTCAGACAGCCTTGGTGTCACAATCCCTCCTAATCCACTAACAGCTGTGTTTGGTGTTCTTCCAGATGGGCTTAAAGTGGAGAAGGACAAACAAACTGGAATTTTCTTTACTACACTATTGTCACGGAGACTTTTTTTGCTCAACTGGAAGAATCCTAACTCACCTTTTTTAAGTCAGTGGGCAACCGATGTTATATACTATTTGAAATTGGAAAAAATCAAGTTCTCACTTAGAGGATCTGTGCAGAAATTCTTCCAAACCTGGCAAGATCTAATCAATAATATTTTATAATAAGCTTTTAAAGCACTGAGGAGGCAGATTCTCTCCCTATTTTTTGTTTATCTATATTCACTTATTACTCTATCTATTTGCTTATTTTTACTAGGTTTCAGTTTTATTCTGCTGGCCATACTCTCTTTCTCAGGGGTGGGGATTGATTTTTTTCAATCCTATTCTTGTAAAATTGATGTATTTGTATGGAATGTTTTGTGATTTCAATAAAATCAATAAAAAAAAAATGGATTGTTTGTTAGTGTTTTCATTTTGTCATGTCGGATCATTCTTACACCAAGGCTATCATCCAAATGATTTGTAGCCCGAAGCAGATGACTAATTCTCTGTCTTTCACTTGTTTCTCTTCAGTTTCCTTCCAAATACAGTAATCCCTCCTCCATCGCGGGGGTTGCGTTCCAGAACCCCCCACAAAAGGTGAAAATCCGCGAAGTAGAAACCATATGTTCATATGGTTATTTTTATATATTTTAAGCCCTTATAAACTCTCCCACACTATTATAAACATTTCCCACACAATTATACAGCATAAACCCTTTGTATTCGCTTAGATATTAGGTAAGAGTCATTGAAATTATGTATGTAAACACAGTTTATATACAATAAAACCTAAATATTATTTTAAAGATATCGAGCGTCTCCGATATCACATATGCTACAGCCATTACGACAGACAGGCCACCAGCAATAAATACGTACAATGCAAGAAAAACTGTATACAGTAAAATGTGTGTACAGTGACACTAAACTATGTACATGTAATAAGTACTGTACGTAGATAATTAATTATGGTTACTCACCAACAATGACACGACGACTTGTCCGATAACGATGAGTTTAATTTTACTGCACAACAAAGGAGAGTGTTACAGCTCTTCTAAAGGAGCCTCTTCAGGCGACTGTGTAGCACCGCCGTTGTTCTTCTTCCAGCACTCTTCAATCCAAATCCCTAAAGCAGATTCCACCCAGACTACTGCCTTATCACGTCCACTTGCAACTCGTTTTGCGCCCTGGTTAAAGGACACTGCGGCTGTAGATCTTATATGCTTTTCCTCCTTTTTAAATAAAAAGAATCGTGGACTCATTGATGCCGTAATGGTGTCCTGCAGTGGTGTAGCTGTTCCCTTCCTTCAACATATCCAAAACTTTTACCTTTTCTGCAATCATTTGTATCTTCTGTTGGCGCTTGGACACGGCCCCTGAAGCAGTAGCAGGAGCACATTAATGCTGAATGAGTGAGATGAGACTTCCTGGTTAATGCAGCACTCCGTCGCTGAGCCAATCAGCAGCACACACAAACTTAACTGCGTGCTCTGATTGGGTAGCTTCTCAGCCATCCGCCAATAGCATTTCTTGTATGAAATCAACTGGGCAAACCAACTGAGGAAGCAAGTACCAGAAGTAAAAAGACCCATTGTCCGCAGAAACCCGTGAAGCAGCGAAAAATCCGCGTTATATATTTAGATATGCTTACATATAAAATCCGCGATAGAGTGAAGCCATGAAAGTCAAAGCGCAATATAGCGAGGGATTACTGTATTTTGTTAAAGTCAATAATTCATGACGAGAACACAGTCAGAAAAACGACCAACAGACATCGTAACGGTTTGGGTCAGCCACCCATATAATATCCTTGGCTGCAAAAGGTTGAAGTTTTAACAGAGATGTGCACGATACTGAGTCCAAAACAGAACTGACTAGGTAAGATGGCGGCTTTAAAGGTAGGCTGAGGAAGTGACGTCATTGATGCCGGAACTGGAAGTGACGTCATCACAGGCGCCAGGACCGGAAGTGGCGCCATCAGAGGTGACAGGACCGGAGGTGACATCATCAGAGACACTGGGACCCTGTAGGATTTCAAGAGAATGGCCTGCAAGAAACTAAGAGAGACAGTCAGCACGCTCGCCGCCCCTTGGTCTGGCGTAGAATTACAATCACTCAAGCCCTTTAGCTGCCTTCTACTCACACGTATGTGACAACACGTAGGTGTCAATGGAAACAAGTCAGGTGGAGAACTGCTGGCTCCTTTGTCGTTTCCATCTTATTGCTACTAAACAGAGAATGCAACTGCTTAAGACTTCAATAAGCAATTACAGGGAAGATCCTAATAAGAGAGACAACTAAAATGATTCACAAAAAAGTTTGCTTGAGGAATAAGTGCTTCGGTAACAATAACTGACTTCTCATTTAGAAATTGGTTTGGAACTGGAAAGCCCCTAGGGCCCACCAGGGCCGACTTTGCAGACTCGTGGTCTAGAGTTTCAAGGACCAAACGATTCAGCAGCTCACCCTACCAAAAGCAGAGTTTTGAATCTACTGATGGCTGCACGTGTTACAGGAGCTGCTTTGAAGGATTAAGAGTTTTGTGAAACTGGAAACCTGACTGAGAGTCATAATACAATTTTGAATGATCTGAATCAGAGTGATGGCAAAGTGTAAGGACTGCCAGTTGTGCAGCCAAGAAATTAACACAATTTGTGCTGGGAGCTTCACTGAGGACATTATCTGATTCTGGAACAGTGGGCATCAAGTTAGCATAATTACAGACTTCCTGGATGGAATGCCCTAGGCTCCTTGTCAGAAGTTCTCCTTACTATACACATTCTTTAAATGGAGGGAACGTAGTCAATAGTGGCAAGAAAACCAGATATTGTAGTTGGGAGGTGAGTGGGCCTAACTGGTACAGATCTGGAGAAGAACTGAGCAAGCTCAAGTTTCATTGTCATGTGAAGATAACAATGGAATAATCATTACCAGTAATGAAATTCTTGAAGTCAGAGCCCCCTCAAAATGCACAATAAAATAACACTTAACATTAATAAAAATAAAAGTGAAAATAATAAAAGTAAGAATAAAATAGTAAGGTGCATAGTAAAATATTAAATGACTTTAGAGCAAGGCAGTGTAGTGCCTCCATAAGTATGTTCTAGTGTATGTACTGTGACATAAAGCGCTCTATAACGCCCCGTTGAACCCTCAGACAATACGTCCAGGTAATAATCCAAATATTTAAATTTATTGTAATAAATGTGCACAAATCACCCTCCACTCCACAATACTCAATAACCAATCAATAATAATAATAATAATCACAATCCTCCACTCCCAGCAGCTCAGTCACCCTTCCTCTCAACTCGGCTCAAACTGCTGGGGTTTCCCATTGTCCTTTTTAAGTCCTTGACCCGGAAGTGCTTCTGATCCCTCAGTCCATGTGATTCTTAACATTTCTGGGTCAGGTGAAAACTCCTTTTCTTCATCCCGGAATTACGTCATTTCTTATGTCGCTGTGACTAAGACGTACTTCCGGGTATAGGGCAAATAGCAATTCCTGGGCCTCCCTGCAGCAACCCCTGGCGGCTCCCATGGTATCCAGCAGGGCTGTGAAAGGAAACTCCAAGGTCCATGATGCCCTGCTGGAATTCAGGGCATCTCTACGTCGCAGGGAAGGCTCCACCTGGAGGCTTGGGGGTATTGGCCAGGATAAGCTGCCAGCCATAGTCCACAGTACAGAACGTAAGTCTGAAAGTGACCAGGATTTTAATATCAATTTGTTTTCAAAGTGATCAATGTGATCATTATTCAGCAGTTCAGTAGGCCGATGGCTTATGGGTACAAACTGTCTCTGGACTTGCTGGTGTGGGTCTGGGTGCACCCGTACCACCTGCTGGAGAGAAGGAGCGTGAAGAATCTGTGGCTGGAATGGCTGGGACCCAAGAAGATCTGCTGTGTCGTTCTCCTGCAGCGCAATCTCTAGAGGTCCTGGATGGATGGCAGGTCAGTCTTAGTGATGCATTGCGCCAACCTGACCACCCTCTGTGGAGCTTTGAGGTCCAGAACCAGGTTGTGATATAATGAGAAAGAATACTCTCTAGAAATTGGTGAGTATTCTGGAGTCCATGTCATCCCTCCTCAGCCGCCATAGAAATAAGAGTAACTGTCTTGCTGCTTTCGTGATAACACCTACAGTATATAGTGTGACCAGCTGACATGCTCATTTATATTGATCCCCAGAATTCTGAAACAACTAACTCACTCCACCTCTGTTCCCATAAAGTGAATGGGGGCTTGCCCACTACACCACAGTCTCCTATAGTCCACAATTAGCTTCTTGGTCTTGCTGACATTGAGCAGCAGGTTATTGTCCCAACACCACAATGTCAGAGCTCTTAACTCTGCTCTACAGACAGACTCGTCTCCATCTGATATGCAGCAGATAATGGTTGTCTCATCTTCAAATTTAATGATAGTACAGGAGTTATGTGTGGTTGTACAGTCATGAGTGAACAGGGAATACAACAGGGGGGTGAGCACACATTCCTGGAAGGCACCGGTGTGTTGAGTGTGGAGGAAGTGACATTGCCAGCCCTAACCACTTGTGCTCTGTCTGTCAGGAAGTCCAGGATCCAGTTGCACAAGGATGCACTGATGTGCAGATCTTTAACCAAGCACTTCATGACAATGGAGGTGATTGCTACTAGGCGATGGTCATTAGAACAGCTCACATTTGGACATGGGGTTTTTGTGAATCTGGAAAGTGAACAATTGAATAAGTCAAACTTCAACGAAGGTTTAGTTAGTCAGTCATTAGTCCCTTAACTGTGAGGTCACTGGGGCAGCAGGGAAGGTCTGATAATCCTCCAGAGAACTTCTGCTTTAGATCTTCATCTGTCACAAGTGAATAGAGTGAATAGCCAGCAGTCATACCACATGAACTTCAGAACAGGTAATCCACCTGAAGCTATGCATGCTTTTGTGTTGCTTCTGAAAGAGGTGTTAGCGAGGCCAGCAGGCCAACAGGGGGCACTTACCCGGTGGCCTGTAAGTGGATCCCAATGCCCCAGTGCAGTGATGGGGACATGGTGGTGCAAAAATGGACCCATCCTTCAGATGAGATGTAAAACCAAAGTCCTGACCATCCGTGGTCATAAAAGATCTCTCGGTATCTTTTGTAAAGAGCAGGGTATATCCCGATGTCCTGGGTAAATTACCCATCATGGCCTGAGCCCTCATGTATAACATAGAATTCACACTTAAACAAGGCATATGGACAAAACTCGAAATGTGCGCATGCACCAAAAAATTCAGATGCATAAAACTGTGTAAGCAAAGTTCTTTGCACTTTCCCTTTATACATCCCAGTCAACGTGAAGTTTAACACAGATGCACGTGTCTACAAAACCATCCTGACTCCTCCCAGAAGTTCACCTATTTCAGTATGCAAATCACCATAAATAACCCCTTCACTTCAGTGTTTTGTTAATAGACAATGGCAAAAGCACATGGATAAAAGAAGAATTTCAGCAAAAAATGAAAGTCCTGTTCAGTGAAGTGGAGGCAAAGAAAACCGTACTGTTTAGTGGAGTAAGCAGTGGTATAAGCAACAAATGGAAACTGATGGAGTGGCAGAGCGTGGTGGAGGCACTCAAAAGTTCAAGTTCAGAAAATCGCGCAGTGCCCGAAATAAAAGAAGAAGTGCCTACATATCAAAGTCGATGTGAAAAGGCGAGTCGCCCTACCGGAGGAGGTGGTTGAATTCCGGGGCTCACACCATTTGAGTAGCAAGCTGCTGCAATGATTGGCGAGACACTTATATATGTCACCACAACATTAATGAGACGCATTTTCTCATCACAGATAATTTGCCCATTAATAAAGTGGAAATGCTTTCTATTTACATAAGCAAATTCATTCTCTGAAGGACCTTTATAGTAATGTGCGTGCAGTCGATCGCTCCGATTACATTTGGAAAATCAGACATTGCTGCAAATTGCTCTGTGATGTTTGCCTGTTTAATCACAGTGTAAGGAAATCTTATGTATCTGGATGACAAGTGGATAATACCATCCCATACAGTTGGCATGACACGACTCGGTGATGACTGAGAAATACCCTATCAGTCAGCCAGTTCATGTTGAAAAGCTCCTGTGGCTAAGGGTTCACAAAACTTGCAAAGCAGCAGGCAGAGTACAGTTCCTCAAAGTCTGCCTTTGTAAAGCCAGCACCAGTTCAGCACACAGCGCCAAGAGGATAACTCTTGGAAATCGAAATCAACTTAGAAGCCAGTCATCATCATGGAACTAAAAATCAGTATGATCTCTAAATACGCGCTCTCTTCTCATTCTTCCATTTACAATGTCTTCTAACAACACTAAAGCAGCCATGGTAGTTGGAATAGATTGGCCATTCCGTGCACCATTATATTGTTATAGAATGATTACAGTCAAGTGTTTTAAATTTGTAAACGATATGCAATTAATTTCAGTGTATTTGATAATCATTGATGCAAATATAAAAAAGAAAAGGGAAACCACACAGAAACAGTAGCACTGCTTTGACGCTGGGTGCTGCCCATTTACAAAACAGAGCAAAAGCATGGCATGGTCTGAAGCTGCTGTGAAAATGTATGCCAAGTTTAGCTTTTACAACCCCAATTCCAATGAAGTTGGGACGTTGTGTAAAACGTAAATAAAAACAGAATACAATGATTGGCAAATCCTTTTCAACCTATATTCAATTGAATACACTACAAAGACAAGATATCGAATGTTCAAACTGATAAACTTTATTGTTGTCTTGCAAATCGTCACTCATTTTGAATTTGATTCCTGCAACACGTTCCAAAAAAGCTGGGACAGGGGCAGCATGTTTACCACTGTGTTATATCACCGTTCCTTTTAACAACACTCAATAAGCGTTTGGGAACTGAGGACACTAACTGTTGAAGCTGTGTAGGTGGAATTCTTTCCCATTCTTGCTTGATGTACAACTTCAGTTGCTCAACAGTCCGGGGTCTCCGTTGTCGTATTTTGCGCTTCATAATGTGCCACACATTTCAATGGGAGACAGGTGTGGACTGCAGGCAGGCCAGTCTAGTACCCGCACTCTTTTACTACGAAGCCACGCTGTTGTAATACATGCAGAATGTGGCTTCGCATTGTCCTGCTGAAATAAGCAGGGACGTCCCTGAAAAAGACGTCACTTGGATGGCAGCATATGTTACTCCAAAACCTCTATGTACCTTTCAGCATTAATGGTGCCTTCACAGATGTGCAAGTTACCCATGCCATGGGCACTAACACACCCCATACCATCACAGATGCTGGCTTTTGAACTTTGCGCTGATAATAATCCGGATGGTCCTTTTCCTCTTTGGCCCAGAGGACACGACGTCCAAGATTTCCAAAAACAATTTGAAATGTGGACTCGTCAGACACTTTTCCACTTTGCGTCAGTCCATCTCAGATGAGCTCGGGCCCAGAGAAGCCGGCGGCGTTTCTGGGTGTTGTTGATATATGGCTTTCGCTTTGCATGCTAGAGTTTTAACTTGGACTTGTAGATGTAGCAACGAACTGTGTTAACTGACAATGGTTTTCTGAAGCATTCCTGAGCCCACGTGGTAATATTCTTTACAGAATGATGTCGGTTTTTAATGCAGTGCCGCCTGAGGGATCGAAGGTCACGGGCATCCAGTGTTGGTATTCGGCCTTGCCGCTTACGTGCAGAGATTTCTCCAGATTCTCTGAATCTTTTGATGATATTATGGACAGTAGATGATGAAATCCCTAGATTCCTTGTAATTGTATGTTGAGAAACGTTGTTCTTAAACTACTGGACTATTTGCCCACGCAGTTATTCATAAAGTGGTGAACCTCGCCCCATCCTTGCTTGTGAACGACTGAGCCTTTTGTTGATGCTCCTTTTATACCCAAACACCTGTTTCCAATTAACCTGTTCACCTGTGGAATGTTCAAAACAGGTGTTTTTTGAACATTCCTCAACTTTCCTAGTCTTTTCCTGCCCCTGTCCCAGCTTTTTTGGAACATGTTGCAGACATTAAATTCAAAATGAGTGAAGATTTGCAAAACAACAATAAAGTTTTTAAGTTTGAACATTCGATATCTTGTCTTCGTAGTGTATTCAATTGAATATAGGTTGAAAAGGATTTGCAAAACATTGTATTCTGTTTTTATGTACATTTTACACAACGTCCCAACTTCATTGGAATTGGGGTTGTTTACATTTCAACATGAGCATTGGAACGGGCGTATGCAACATTTTCGTACGCATACACCATGCCCCCTGGTTATTCCACACCCCCCTAATCATCCTAAGTCTCTAATTGGCTAACTATCTCTCACCACTTCACCACCTAATAACTAATGTGTGGTGAGCGTTCTGCCACAAAATGGCTGCCATTGCATCATCTAGGTAGATGCTGCACATTGGTGGTGGTGGAAGTGGCTCTACTCTCTCTAAGTAAAGTGCTTTGAGCGTCTTGAAAAGCACTACGTAACTGCAATGTCTTCTTCTTCTAGAGATATTTGAAGCTTCTTGGTGTTTTGAGTTTTTCACCTCTTACTTTGATGTCTTTCTGTTTATTTTAAGTTTGTTTTTTTCAGTGTTGATTTCCATGCCATAAGCTGAAGATGTTCTATCCAGGTGCTCCGCAAGTTTGGCAACTTCTTACTCTTTGCTGGTGAAACCGACAATGTCATCAGAGAATTGAAGGTTGCTGATGATCCTGCCAGCAATGCTGACTGTTCTAAGTGCATCAACCATGGCTCTTTCTATGAAGATGATGATGAGGGTGGGAGAGAATGAGAGAAAGTTTAACTATCTTGTGTGACATCCAGTAGTAGACCATAGCAGAGCAGCTGGCTTTGCTTTTGTACTTCAGTGTTTTGCTTCTCTTGTTCAGTTCTCTTGTATTTAGTGTTATGAATAATGAAAATCTGACAATATATTTCAATATTAATGTTTGGATATAATCTATGGTGTGTCATCAAGACTGATAACTATTTTATTCCTGGTTATCTTCTGGCTTTAAGGAAATATCTTTTATTTTTGGGAGAGTTTGGTCATTCAGATATGCTGGGGGGAGATCAGTCCTGGAGATTAAGGATGCTGCTCCTCCCTTGGAAATTAAAACATAAAAGATGGTATAGCAGGTGACTGGGGCCCTTGCCCGGCCAGGATACCCCCATGCTGGAAGGACTGGAGGAGGAAGCAATGGTCAGAGAAATACCTTCCCTGGAGTGCTAGGTGGCAGCCCCCCGGGTTGCAGTGGTGCCTCAGACTCCTACAGGGTTCCATGGGAGTTGGAGTTGGCATACAGCCCTGTTGGGATCTGTGGGCACCACCAGGGGGTGCTGCAGAGGCTGCCGAGCCCTGGAGAGAAGCTCTTCAGTGACACACAGAAGTCCTGCCAGAAGCAGGGCAATGAGCATCTGGAGCACTTCTGGGGGCCTTATAAAGGGAGCCAGAGTCGGGAGGAGGAAGATGAAGTTTGCCCGATGGAGTGGAAGAGAAGAAAAAGAGAAAGAGAAGAAGGGAAAGTTGTGTTGTGCTTTTTGGGACTGTGTTGTGCTTGTGGAAGACGGGAAGACATTTCCCACAAGGGAAAAAGAGAAATAAAGCGTGTGTGCTTTGAAGTTGTGCCTCCTGCGTCTGTCTGTGTCGTGCCCACTATTGGCCACAATGGGATGGGGTAATTTATATAAGCACACGATAGTCGAGTTTCATTCATAGGGTACAAAGCCTGCTGTCTGTACCCTAATCATCAGAAACAAAAAGAATCATATTGTTGATACTTTAAGACTTTTTACACTTAAAGATTCAGGATGGAAGCATTCAAGCTTATCTTTAGAGGGTTTGCAGCTTAACATCTGGCATTTCTACGTTATGATTGCTAATTGAGTGTGTGACGGTCACCAGGCATGGGCTAGGGTTCCAACTGGGATGGTTCAAGGCCCCTTACCCAACTGGGAGGCCAGTTTTATGGACGGAGAGTTGAAGACCAATTGTGGGAAACTATTTGATCCTCCAGCACAATAGTTGGCCGTCCTTTTGCCTGCATGGATAATTGTAGTCCAGTAGTTCAGCCTATGGGTGCCGCCATGGGGAGCTGCAGGGACCAATCAACCCCACTTCAAGGAACCTATGGATAAGCTGAAAGTGCCTCCTACCTCTAGTAGGGTCAGACCACATGTGCTGGCATAAAAGAAGCCGCTCGACCTCATCCAGGGGAGCCAGAGTTGGGTGGATGTGGATGAAGCTCGTCTGGGAGGAGGAACAGGCAAGGAAGAAGGGCAAAAGGTAGAGAAAGAAAATAAGGGGTATTGTGCCTGTGTGGTGTTTGTACATTACCTGTACAGATATTTGTGAAAATAAATCATTATTGGAATTGTTGTTGGTGTTGGTATGTTGGAGGGCTTGGGGCTCAGTGGCTCCCCCTACAGCTCACAAGTGTATTAATTTTATTCCTGCTATATGTTTGGATCATTACGGCCTTCTATCAGCAGTACTAGTCAATGCTAATATAAGGCACACTTGAGAACATCTAAGAGTTGTGCCCTCTTTATATACCACTCAGGTATCACATATCAGTTATGGTCTGGCTGAACCCCTGCAAACTCACAGGACTCCACTTTGATAAGGCAGACGTTATACAGTACAGCTGTCAGATGAACACGCAAACTAGTAAAATAAAGTTCAGAAGCATATACAGATCCAAGAAGAAAACACTTTTGGTTTTTCATGATTAATACAGCCACAGGCTATTTTTTTCTTTCTCCACATTAAACAGCTATTAACATGATGTCGAGGAAGTGATCAGCCAAGTGCACTTCCCATCAGTGCCTAATAAGAATATAATTATTATTTAGATGAAATAAACAAAAAACGCTGATTAATTGCCTACGGAGGAGCTCTTCGATCTTTATGCCAGGTTTTGGAAGACTTGATGACAAGTGTAGATTTATGTGCAGGGTGATTGTACTGAACCCAAATACCATTTGAAGTCAATTGCACACTCTGAACTAGGAGGAAGTCCAAACTGCATGGTGCAAAAATAAGGCTGTCAAGTTCCTGAAAGGTTCATTAACCACTCGCTTTATCTGCGGTGTTTCTGGTATTTAAAATTCTGTTGTGGCAATACCAGAATTTTCCTGTACACTACTGGTCAAAGGATTTCGAACACCTCAATTTTTCCAGTTTTCCCTTCAAATGTAATCAGCTGAAATGGAATGAATGCCCTAAAATGGTGAAAAGGTAAGCAGTAAGCTGCCAAAGGTTTAATTTAAAGTCTAGGTTAGCAAAAACTGAAAAAAGGAAATATTAGAATATTACAAATGGGCGTTCTTCAGGGAACAACTAATAGGTGTAGAAGATAGCCCGGCTACAGACAGACACACAGACCCAGAATGTCCAGAACACACACGTTTATTTCTTTAAACTGTCCCGCACAAAACACAGTGCTCCAATAACAAAACAATCTTCCCTTTCTTTCCTTTCCTTTCGCCGCCTCTACTCCTTTCTTCCCAAGCTTCGTCGTCCTCCTCCTCCTCCCGACTCTGGCCCCTGAATGGAGTGAGGCGGCCTCTTTTATAGTGCACCTGGAAGTACTCCAGGTGTTTCGTGATTAACCTCCGGCAGCACTTCCGGGTGTGATGGAAGCTCTGCATAGGAACCCCGCTCCTCTTCTGGAAGCACTTCTGGGTGTGGCAGAAGTGCTGTATGCCCAGACACTGAAGCTGTTCAGGTGCCCCCTGGTGATGACCATGGACCCCTAGCGGGTTGAGCTTCTGAGCTCCAAATCCGTGGCCCAGGGGGCTGCCCTCTCCTGGTAGTACACCCATTCTAACGGTCTTCTCTTATAAAGTGTGTCCCGTCCGAGCAGTATCCTCGGCCGTCCATCACATAAGTTACAACCTACAGATGTTCTGCAGCAATTCAAGTAAATGAAGCCTTGCAACAATTTGCACAGGTGTCCCAACTTCTGTTGATTACTTAGAAACCCTCTGCTTGTCTTAAAGGAGAGTTGGAACAGACTGTGTTACTCCGCCCTCTGAAGTACTAATTGGACAATATTACACTGTAGAAAGTTATACATTCCAGTGATAATGGCAAGAAAACAGCAATGAAGAAATTAATTGAGACAGAGCGTTATCACCCATTGTCACAAAAACCACTAGGAGACATCAAGAAGGTTTGGAGCAGCCACCTGTATATTATGTCCTGGCTGCAAATGGTTAGGATTTAGCACACAGATCTTTACAGATCGGAGTCCACAACTGAACTGTCTGTGTAGAGACAAGATGGCCGTTTTAAAGGCCAGTGTAGGAAGTGACGTCATCAGAGGTGGGACCGGACGTGACTTCGTCAAAGGCAGGAATTGGCAGTGACGTCATCAAAGGTGCCTGAACCCTGCAGGATTTCCCAAGAATAGTCTGCAAGTGATCGAGAAAGACAGTTAGTGCACCCCAGATGTGGAATTACTATTATTCAGGCCCTTTAGGCCGAATTTATACTTCACGTGACGCAACACATGCTGCAGCGGATGCTCCTGCTACGCAAGCGTTTTACTGTTTATACTTGCGCGCATACTTTATGCAAATCTGGAGGAATCCAGCAGGTGGCAGTGCGAGATATCATCACGGTGAGAACAGGTTCGGCTTCTCTGCGTTGTGAATTGCCTGGAACATCCATTAAATTCCGATGACACCTTACTGCAATATCTCTGACAAGGATGTTTAATGATTAAATCCATCAATTCAGGGATGTGTCCATTCCAGCAAGCATTGGGCACAAGGCAGAAACAATCCCTAGACGGGCCTCAGCTCATTGCAACGTGAACACAAGCACACACATACACTGGCGTCATTTTAGCCAGACCAAATCCCCAAATCTGCATATCTTTGGAACAAAACCGGAGCACAGTGTGGAATCCAAGCAGGGAATACCAGCGATGTGACTCCCTGTGAGACAGCAGTGCTACCGCTCCGCCACTGTGTCACCCCCATGTGTGACAGTATTCATTATTGAAACGAAATTAATGACTTATCTAGTCGTTAAGAATATAAATATAACATACACACTTTAATGCATTTCATCATGAAAGTGATATCAAGTATAAAACTAAATATTCTAAATTTGCAGAGAGTTGAAATATCATACATTTAATGTTTTCTGTGTGGTGATCTATTGCTGTTTGCAGTAGCGATTAAAAACTGGGATGACGTTTACGACGGTCTGCTTTAATGATAAAGTAAACTACGAGGTTAAAGTGGACATTTCGAGATTAAAGCCAAAATTTCCACTTTAATCACAAAATACACGTTTTCACCATATCCTTAATTTTTTTCTCAGTGGCTCAAATACAGCGCTGTACATTATGTTGCTGTTGTGAAGATGACATACGAGACTTTTAAAACGTATCGTGTCATTACGATCAGGAATATGCGACGCTTGAATATAAAAGCACCACAGATGCATTTGTATTTTGGCATTTTGCTTCACCACATCGAATCATTCATCAAATATCGAAGTGCGCACACCGATCTCGTAGGATCCGCAAAGTGGCTTTCTGTCACATGTAGATAGTAAACTGAGACCCTGACGTCACATTCCAACTTTTATCACACTGCGCCCCCCGACTTTTTGCTGGTACTGCAACTCGCACACACGTCGCGTTAATTTCTGAGGACCTGCTCAGAGGACACGTCAAATGAACGCTGGGAACGCGTGGCAGCCATATACTTCTGAGCGTGAAGTATAAGCGAGTCCTTAGTTGTCTCCTAATTGCACGTGTGTGACACCTTCAAAGTGTAGGCCTTTCATTTAGAGAAACTGAAAAAAAAAGTCAAAGTGTCGGTGAGTACAATGGTGTCCTACACAATCCAAAGACAGCTGGAAACTGGAAGAGACTCTGAGAGGAAGAGATCTGTCAGACCCAAAGTCACAACCCAGTCAGAAGACCAGTTTAGTTTAATCAGGCAACTGATTCAATTTCAAGAAAAACTGAGGTGTTGTAAACCTTTTGAGCAAAGTGTGTGTATGGAGATATTAACCTGCCTCACCTCATATCTGTTGCACGTTTGTTAACAACTAGTGAATTGTGCCAGTTCATTAATTAAACATCAATTAGACAACTGGTTTCTGGTCTGTCTTGACTGGGCATCGTCATCATGTGATAAAATATATCCGAATAGATTTAAACAGTGAGTACAGTGGGAGCCACAGTTTTCTACATGCATATCTGTTCTTTTCACATCAGGATTCTGCACTCCTTTGAAACAGGAGCATCACACTTCTGACGTCTTTTCTACAAAGTGAAAATCAAGAAGCAACATAAAATTACTGTGGCTACCTTTACCAGAGCAAATACCGTATATACTCACATTTAAGGTCTCCTGCGGATAAGTCGGGGTTGGATTTTACTGTATAATTTCCGGTATTTTATAATGTTGGTTGTATAAGTCGAATGCGGAAAACCCATGCTATTGGTCCAAGAGATTACGATATGCTAAGAGAGAGAGTAACCACGGAGCACATGGCCTTTCTTTTCTATGTATTGTGCCTACGTGATCACACAGTAATACCCGAACTATTTCAAAGCGACGTTTGCACTGATTTGTGTTTTTTGTATCTCACACCCTCATTCACCTTTATGGTAAGAGCATCTCTTATCTACAATGGAGCGTTCGATTAGAAGAAAAACTGCGTGGTGTGTGCACATAAGCTACCCGAACTTATCACTAGTATTACAATTAAAGACCACCAGTTGTTGTTGCTTTTTTTTAATCATAAATTTGTATTCCTGGCTTCAGCTCTCCCCATGCAGCACATGCCAGCAAAGAAGTGTCAAAGTCCCATATTACCATGTATAAGTCGAGTCTTGAAACCCGAAAAATCGATCATAAAATCAGACCCTGACTTATACACCCATTCAAAAATATGACACTTACATTTTTTTTTTTACATCTTCTTGCCTCCTCCAATCTCTCATCAGTTTCTCAGACGCATCGAATTTTGTTGCAGCAGCGCAGTTACCAATTTCTTTTGCTACTTCAACGACGTTTAATTTAAAACCAGCTTCATATTTTCTTCTGATCCAACGCTCCATCGCAGATAAGGGATGCTCTTACGATAAAACTGTATAAGAGTGTGAGATACAAAAAACACAAATCAGTGCAAACGTTGCTTCAGAATAGTTTGGGTATTATCGTGTGGTCACGTAGGGACAATACATAGTAAAGAAAGGCCGTGTGCTCCGTGGTTAATCTCTCAGGTGGGCGTTAGCATATCATAATCTGTGAGACCAATAGCGTGAGTTTATAATTCGAGCAACATTATAAAATACCGGAAATTATACGGTAAAATCAAGCCCGACTTATACGTAGAAGAACTTAAACACAAGTACAGTAATCCCTCGCTATATCGCGCTTCGCGGCTTCACTCCATCGCGGATTTTATATGTAAGCATATTTAAATATATATCGCGGATTTTTCGCTGCTTCGCGGGTTCTGCGGACAATGGGTCTTTTAATTTCTGGTACATGCTTCCTCAGTTGGTTTGCCCAGTTGATTTCATACAAGGGACGCTATTGGCAGATTGCTGAGAAGCTACCCAGCTTACTTCTCTCTCTCTCTTGCGCTGACGTAGGGGGGTGTGAGCAGGGAGGCTGTTCGCACACCTAGAGGATACGGACGCTCGTCTAAAAATGCTGAAAGATTATCTTCACGTTGCTATCTTTTGTGCAGCTGCAGCTGCTTCCTGAAACGACATGCTGAACGGTGCTTCGCATACTTAAAAGCACAAAGGGCACGTATTGATTTTTTTATCTCTCTCTCTCTCTCTCTCTGCTCCTGACGGAGGGGGTGTGAGCTGCCGCCTTCAACAGCTTTGTACCGGCGGTGCTTCGCATACTTAAAAGCCAAACAGCCCTATTGATTTGTTTGCTCTTTTCTCTATCTCTGTGACAGTCACTGCTCCTGACACGCACTCCTTTGAAGAGGAAGATATGTTTGCATTCTTTTAATTGTGAGACGGAACTGTCATCTCTGTCTTGTCATGGAGCACAGTTTAAACTTTTGAAAAAGAGACAATGTTTGTTTGCAGTGTTTGAATAACGTTCCTGTCTCTCTACAACCTCCTGTGTTTCTGCGCAAATCTGTGACCCAAGCATGACAATATAAAAATAACCATATAAACATATGGTTTCTACTTCGCGGATTTTCTTATTTCGCGGGTGGCTCTGGAACGCAACCCCCGCGATGGAGGAGGGATTACTGTATATACAGTAAATGCTCTTCTCTCTGCTCTGTCTGATGTGACCACTAGGGGTCGTTGCAGCCCCTCAAACCCCAAACACAACTTCACCAACACATATCTCGGTTTAAATAAAAGGTTTATTAACACAAATACCTTGCATAAAGGCAAAGTGACATAAGCACACACACACGATACTCTTCATTCCTTCATCTTCCACCCATCTCCGACTCACCTGGATGAGGTTGGGTGGCATCTTTTATCTTGGACCTGGGAGTATTTCCGGTGCCAAGGTATTAGCCCTTTGGAAGCACTTTGGAAACTCCACAATGTAGGAATTACTACTCCCAGCAGCCTTTCCACGGTGGCCCCCACAGAACACAGCAGGGCTACCCCACAGGACTACAGGGTCAAGCATGTCCTCCATGTATCCATGTGGCAGTCAAGCTTCCATCTAGTCTATCGGTGGAGCATGTAGTTCTGACTTGTTGTCTCCCCCTGTCCTTGCATCACACTGGCCATCTGGCCGGGTAATGTTCATTGCCCCATCCGGGTCAGGATGCCCACCCATGTGCATCGTCCATCACACTGCTCAGCAGTAAGGAAGTGTCTACAAGCCTGAAGACCTGAAAAAAGATGACCCCTGAAAGTCCGGACTATGGTTTTATATCACTAGCTGTCTTGCCCAGCCAATCACTACTCACTCTTCCAGGGTCCCCCAATACTAAGCGACGTCAAGTCACGCAACCTGCACCCCCCTCTGATCAGGTGCAGTGTCCCTGTCTTAAACCTTCACCTCTCCCCGCTTGTGCCTATGAATTGGAAACCACGTTATGCACCTCTGCAGGTAACGTTGGCAAATGTGCAGAAAACAATAAGCAGGAAGTCTTACACTAAACCTCAGAAATCAGACCAGCAGCAGCAGAACTGGAACGTGACGCTTGGGCGTTTTCTTTTGGACATCTTTATAGTGAGGAGATCACAATTTCAATAACATAACATAACATTCCCAAGTTTACTTCATCCTACCCAGGGCCTTATGTGGGTCAGGACTTATGCTGGCAGCACTGGTTGCACTTCACATGAGACGACAGTCCACCGCAGGGGGCCACTCTTTTACAAACGCACGCTCGTCCAAATGGCAGTCATCAGTGAAGTAAACCATCACTACGCTAATGGGACGTGTGAAGCACAAAAAAAACACATAGATATGAGGAAAATGTGCCAACTCGACACAGATGGTGATAGGGTCTCGGATTTTAGCACTGGGGGGCTGTGAGACAGCAGGGCTAACCTCTGTGCCCAGCAGTGCTAACATAAAACGCAGCGGGTGACATAAACCAAGCAGAGCAGTTTGTACCTCAAAGAAAAATACACCAAAGGGATTAAATATCAGCAATTAGTCTGGGATTGACGCTGAGGAAGAGTTTAGGCAGTAATTGACATATTAAAGCCAAAACATAACGCTTTACAATTAATATTTGAACCTTTCGGTTTGTAAGAGCAGCAGTCACACAAGAATCAATGTGCAGGATCGCCTAAGAAAATAAGAGCAACCACGGATTTCACCCTGTGGCGGACGGCCTAACTATACAAGGAGAGAGCATTTCCAGGACAGTTTCTCCCCTGGACCGACAGAGGGCAGCCCCCCTGGGTTTCCAGTGGGGTCTCAGGTCATGAGCATAGAAGCTCAACCCTGTTGGTGCCCGTGGCTGCCACCAGGGGGGTGCATGGATGTTTTCAGAGCCCTATTTGGCAGCTCTTCTGCCACACCCTGAAACTTGTTGGGCACCTGGAGTCCTTCTGGGTGCTCTATAAAAAGGGGCAGAAGTCATGGGCCAGAGTCGGGAGGAAGAGAAGGAGTGGAGATGGAAGGACTGGCCGGAGAGAGAAGGGTCTGTGTTGTGCTCTGTGTACTGTGCTGTGGGGAGCAGAGAAAACCGTGGGCTGTGTGGACTACACCGCTGTCCTGCCTGTCTGTGGCGGGGTAGGGTGGGGGATGAGTGCCTTGCAGTAACACTCTGGCACACTTAGTCAGTCAGCCAGTCATTGTCCAACCGGCTATATCCTAACACAGGGTCACGGGGGTCTGCTGGACAGGGCGCAAGGCAGGAGCAAATCCTGGGCAGGGCGCCAGCCCAACACAGGGCACACACACACACTTTGGACAATTTAGGACCGCCAATGCACCTAACCTGCATGTCTTTGGACTGCGGGAGGAAACCCATGCAGACATGAGGAGAACATGCAAACTCCATGCAGGGAGGACCCGGGAAGCAAATGCGGGTCTCCTAACTGCGAGGCAGCAGCGCTACCCTCTGCGCCATCAAGCACACTTAGGCTCTACTGTAAAAGTTTACTTTTCACTGCCAATTACCATCCTCCATTTTGGTTATTAGAGAAACCTATGCATTACTTTGTTTCATTTCTTGATTTCAATACATAATTTTAATCTTTGGGGGTTATAATGCTCATCTATGTTTAAGTCAGTAAGGTGAATTCACTAAAGCACCCCCTACTGGTTAAATCTTAAAATTGCAGTTTAAAACCCCTTTAAAATAATAAATTATGTTAAATACTAAAACAGATATTTATTGAATTAATATTAGGGTTAAGAGTAACATTAGGGTTAAGATTAGGGCCCCAAGGAGAGTCTGTTTAGCCTTAGGGCTCTAATCCACGATCTTAAGATTGTAACAAATTTTTTTATTTTAGGCGGCCCAGACCCCTCAAAGACCCCGTTATCATCAAAGGCGACTGTGTACAGATGGTGCAGACCTATAAATATCTTGGAGTGCAGCTGGATGATAAATTAGACTGGACTGCCAATAGTGATGCGCTGTGCAAGAAAGGACAGAGCCGACTATACTACCTTAGAAGGCTGGCGTCCTTCAACATCTGCAATAAGATGCTGCAGATGTTCTATCAGACGGTTGTGGCGAGCGCCATCTTCTACACGGTGGTGTGCTGGGGAGGCAGCATTAAGAGGAAAGACGCCTCACGTCTGGACAAACTGGTGAGGAAAGCAGGCTCTATTGTTAGCATGGAGCTGGACAGTTTGACATCTGTGGCAGAGTGACGAGCGCTCAGCAGGCTCCTATCAATTATGGAGAATCCACTGCATCCACTAAACAGGATCATCTCCAGACAGAGGAGCAGCTTCAGCGACAGACTGCAGTCAAAGTCCTGCTCCACTGACAGACTGAGAAGATCGTTCCTCCCCCAAACTATGCGACTCTTCAATTCCACCCGGGGGGGGTAAATGTTAACATTATACATAGTTATTGTCTGTTTTTCACCTGCATTATTATCTTTCTTTAATTTAATATTATTTATTGTATCAGTATGCTGCTGCTGGAGAATATGAATTTCCCATTGGGATTAATAAAGTATCTATCTATCTATCTATCTATCTATCTATCTATCTATCTATCTATCTATCTATCTATCTATCTATCTATCTATCTATCTATCTATCTATCTATCAAAGGTGCTATATTGCGCCCGACCCAACACAGATTGGAGACGGGAGGCACGTATAAAAATAAATAAACTGTTTATTTTCTTCAGGTGGAGGGCACGTCTTCCCTGTGTCCCCCAGCCACAACACAGTCCCAAGCACAAACTCAAAACACCAAAACACTCCTCTCTGGCACCACCACTCCTCCACAAGCTTTGTCCTTCTCCACCTGACTCTGGCCGCTGAGTGGTGGTTGCTGGCTCCTTTTATGGCCCACCCAGAAGTGCTCCAGGTGCTTGATCACCTGTTTCCGGTTGCACTCCCAGGTGGGGCTGAAGATTTGTCCAGATGGACTCAGGAGCCCATGCAGCACCCCCTGGTGGCCACCACCAGAACCCAACAGGGCTGTGTAGAACTCCATGTTCCATGGAGCACTGCAGGAGGCTGAGGCATCGCTCCAACCCAGGGGGCCGGTCATCCAGCATCCAGAGGGAGGTACTGCACCGTCCAGGGCTGCTCCCCCTGAATACAGTGCATCCGGAAAGTATTCACAGTGCATCACTTTTTCCACATTTTGTAATGTCACAGCCTTATTCCAAAATGGATTCAATTCATTTTTTTCCTCAGAATTCTACACACAACACCCCATAATGACAACGTGAAAAAAAGTTTACTTGAGATTGTTGCAAATTTATTTAAAAATAAAAACATTGAGAAGTCACATGTACATAAGTATTCACAGCCTTTGCCATGAAGCTCAAAGTTGAGCTCAGGTGCATCCTGTTTTCCCTGATCATCCTTGAGATGTTTCTGCAGCTTAATTGGAGTCCACCTGTGGTAAAGTCAGACTGTCTATATAAGGTCCCACAGTTGACAGTTCATGTCAGAGCACAAACCAAGCATGAAGTCAAAGGAATTGTCTGTAGACCTCCGAGACAGGATTATTCTCAAGGCACAAATCTGGGGAAGGTTACAAAAAAATTTCTGCTGCTTTGAAGGTCCCAATGAGCATAGTGCCTTCATCATCCATAAGTGGAAGAAGTTCAAACCACCAGGACTCTTCTAGAGCTGGCCGGCCATCTAAACTGATCGATCGGGGGAGAAGGGCCTTAGTCAGGGAGGTGACCAAGAACCCGATGGTCACTCTGTCAGAGCTCCTGAGGTCCTCTGTGGAGAGAGGAAAACCTTCCAGAAGGACAACCATCTCTGCAGCAATCCACCAATCAGGCCTGTATGGTAGAGTGGCCAGACGGAAGCCACTCCTTAGTAAAAGGCACATGGCAGCCCGCCTGGAGTTTGCCAAAAGGCACCTGAAGGACTCTCAGACCATGAGAAAGAAAATTCTCTGGTCTGATGAGACAAAGATTGAACTCTTTGGTGTGAATGCCAAGCGTCACTTTGGAGGAAACCTGGCACCATCCCTACAGTGAAACATGGTGGTGGCAGCATCATGCTGTGGGGATGTTTTTCAGCGGCAGGAACTGGGAGACTAGTCAGGATAAAGGGAAAGATGACTGCAGCAATGTACAGAGACATCCTGGATGAAAACCTGCTCCAGAGCGCTCTTGACCCTCAGACTGGGGCGACGGTTCATCTTCAGCAGGACAACGACCCTAAGCACACAGCCAAGATATCAAAGGAGAGGCTTTCAGGACAACTCTGTGAATGTCCTTGAGTGGCCCAGCCAGAGCCCAGACTTGAATCCGATTGAACATCTCTGGAGAGATCTTAAAATGGCTGTGCACCGACGCTTCCCATCCAACCAGATGGAGCTTGAGAGGTGCTGCAAAGAGGAATGGGCGAAACTGGCCAAGGATAGGTGTGCCAAGCTTGTGGCATCATATTCAACAAGACTTGAGGCTGTAATTGCTGCCAAAGGTACATCGACAAAGTATTGAGCAAAGGCTGTGAATACTTATGTACATGGGATTTCTCAGCTTTTTTATTTTTAATAAATTTGCAAAAACCTCAGGTAAACTTTTCATTATGGGGTGGTGTGTATAGAATTCTGAGGAAAAAAATGAATTTAATCCATTTTGGAATAAGGCTGTAATATAACAAAATGTGGGAAAAAGTGATGTGCTGTGAATACTTTCTGGATGCACTGTAGATAGTGAAGGGGCGTCCCAGCCGGGCATGGGACCCAGCCGTCTGCCACAACATCATGGTTGAAATTTTACTAACTTTAGGTTCAGGATTGTAGTAGGGGTAGGGGATAGACTAGAATGAAAATTAGGGTTTAATTTTTTGGTCAGAAATTATATTATTAAGCTGTTCAATAAAGAAATTTACCAGTGCTTGTATAGCTTCTGGTGTGATAAATTGTTGTGTCCTGGTAAGAACAGTTGAAGGGTTCACTAAAACAAAAGGTTTCAAATAATTTGACTAAACTCCTGTACTCCTTTATATCTACCTTTGGCGGCACTTGTGCAAAATAAAATTTTGAATTTGGAAAATATTCCTAAAAGGTTCCAATCAAATCTTTCGCAGTCGCCTGCAGGTTTTCCGAGATAATATTATAACTGATAGAGAGGAAAGTTATAGTGCAAAGAGGACAGTACTATATAAGAAAATAAAAAATGGAAATTCAATGTAGAAACTCAGGGAGGAAACAAGGAAGTCAAAGAAAGGGTCACCATTTTATCACTTTACCTTAGCTGAGGCCATCCGTATGATAAACTAGGCCGCCTTAAACTGCTTGCAGTCTCACTGGCCCTTCTTCATAACAGACGCAAACAAAGTAGTGATGAACACCTCTCAGCAGGCGCCGTGATTCATTTCAAATGGTCTTACATTTGATAGCCTCACATGTGCAAACAGCAGTCTGGTGGTGCTTTTTATATTCTTTGCCCTGATGTTTCTCTTGATTAAACTGAAAGAGAACAAAAATCGACCTCTGCGTGATTCCTGCCAAGAGACAGTGACCACAGTGAGATCGGCTCTGCTGAAGCTTAACATTGTCATTTAAACTTTGGCAAACCACACCATGCAACCGTCACCTTATCAATTCAGTTCTGAGCGAGAAGAGTGAATATTCTGATTGTTGTCGTACGAGCCAATCTTAGAACGTTAAAGCTTTGACTTTGTGTTTGCCTAATTTGAACAGAGTATAAATATATATACTTCTTTAACAGGTTTGACCACCCTAACCCACTCTCACTCTCACCTCGGAGTACTGCACCCTCCACACATCCTTCTGCTGATACCAGCATACGAGAGACATCCCCACCCATAATTACAGCAGCGCAAGTGAGCAGAGAGCTGAGGAGACTTCGTGCCAGTAAAGCAGCGGGTCCAGATGGAGTATCGCCACGACTGCTGAAGGTCTGTGCATCGGAGCTGGGGGGTCCTCTACAGCGCATCTTCAACCTGAGCCTGGAACAGGGGAGAGTCCTGAGGCTTTGGAAAACATCTTGTATCACTCCAGTCCCAAAGATATCACGTCCGAGTGAGCTGAATGACTTTCGGCCTGTTGCTCTGACATCACATGTGATGGAGACCATGGAGAGGCTGCTGCTTCACCACCTTAGGCCACAGGTTCAACACACCCTCGACCCTCTGCAGTTTGCATATCAGGAGAAGGTGGGAGCGGAGGATGCCATCATCTATATGCTACATTGATCCCTCTCTCACTTGGACAGAGGCAGTGGTGCTGTAAGAATTATGTTTCTAGACTTCTCTAGCGCCTTCAACACAATCCAACCTTTGCTCCTTGGGGACAAGCTGACAGAGATGGGATTAGATTCATACCTGGTGGCATGGATCATGGACTATCTTAAAGACAGACCTCAGTATGTGCGTCTTGGGAACTGCAGATCTGACATTGTGGTCAGAAGCACAGGAGCGCCACAGGGGACTGTACTTTCTCTGGTCCTGTTCAGCCTATATACATCAGACTTCCAATACAACTCGAAGTCCTGCCATGTGCAAAAGTTCGCTGACGACACTGCTATTGTGGGCTGCATCAGGAATGGGCTGGAGGAGGAGTATAGGGACCTAATCAATGACTTTGTTAAATGGTGCGACTCAAATCACCTACAACTGAACACCAGCAAAACCAAGGAGCTGGTGGTGGATTTTAGGAGGCCCAGACCCCTCATGGACCCTGTGATCATCAGAGGTGACTGTGTGCAGAGGGTACAGACCTATAAATACCTGGGAGTGCAGTTGGATGATAAACTGGTCTGGACTGCCAATACTGATGCGCTGTGCAAGAAAGGACAGAGTCGACTATACTACCTTAGAAGGCTGGCGTCCTTCAACATCTGCAATAAGATGCTGCAGATGTTCTATCAGACGGTTGTGGCGAACGCCCTCTTCTACGCGGTGGTGTGCTGGGGAGGCAGTATTAAGAAGAAAGACGCCTCACGCCTGAACAAACTGGTGAGGAAGGCAGGCTCTATTGTTGGCATGGAGCTGGACAGTTTAACATCTGTGGCAGAGCGACGGGCGTTCAGCAGGCTCCTGTCAATTATGGAGAATCCACTGCATCCACTAAACAGTGTCATCTCCAGACAGAGAAGCAGTTTCAGCGACAGACTGTTGTCACTGTCCTGCTCCACTGACAGATTGAGGAGATCGTTCCTCCCCCAAACTATGCGACTCTTTAATTCCACCCGGGGGGGTAAACCGTTAACATTTAACATTATACATAGTTATTGTCTGTTTTTACTGCATTATTATCAATCTTTAATTTAATATTATTTATTGTATCAGTATGCTGCTGCTGGAGAATGTGAATTTCCCATTGGGATTAATAAAGTATCTATCTATCTATTTCCAGTGGTGTGAAAAACTATTTGCCCCCTTCCTGATTTCTTATTCTTTTGCATGTTTGTCACACAAAATGTTTCTGATCATCAAACACATTTAATCATTAGTCAAATATAACACAAGTAAACACAAAATGCAGTTTGTAAATGGTGGTTTTTATTATTTAGGAGAAAAAAAAATCCAAACCTACATGGCCCTTGTGAAAAAATAATTGCCCCCTGAACCTAATAACTGGTTGGGCCACCCTTAGCAGCAATAACTGCAATCAAGCGTTTGCGATAACTTGCAATGAGTCTTTTACAGCGCTCTGGAGGAATTTTGGCCCACTCATCTTTGCAAAATTGTTGTAATTCAGCTTTATTTGAGGGTTTTCTAGCATGAACCGCCTTTTTAAGGTCATGCCATAGCATCTCAATTGGATTCAGGTCAGGACTTTGACTAGGCCACTCCAAAGTCTTCATTTTGTTTTTCTTCAGCCATTCAGAGGTGGATTTGCTGGTGTGTTTTGGGTCATTGTCCTGTTGCAGCACCCAAGATCGCTTCAGCTTGAGTTGACGAACAGATGGCCGGACATTCTCCTTCAGGATTTTTTGGTAGACAGTAGAATTCATGGTTCCATCTATCACAGCAAGCCTTCCAGGTCCTGAAGCAGCAAAACAACCCCAGACCATCACACTACCACCACCATATTTTACTGTTGGTATGATGTTCTTTTTCTGAAATGCTGTGTTCCTTTTACGCCAGATGTAACAGGACATTTGCCTTCCAAAAAGTTGAACTTTTTGTCTCATCAGTCCACAAGGTATTTTCCCAAAAGTCTTGGCAATCATTGAGATGTTTCTTAGCAAAATTGAGACGAGCCCTAATGTTCTTTTTGCTTAACAGTGGTTTGCGTCTTGGAAATCTGCCATGCAGGCCGTTTTTGCCCAGTCTCTTTCTTATGGTGGAGTCGTGAACACTGACCTTAATTGAGGCAAGTGAGGCCTGCAGTTCTTTAGACGTTGTCCTGGGGTCTTTTGTGACCTCTCGGATGAGTCGTCTCTGCGCTCTTGGGGGTAATTTTGGTCGGCCGGCCACTCCTGGGAAGGTTCACCACTGTTCCATGTTTTTGCCATTTGTGGATAATGGCTCTCACTGTGGTTCGCTGGAGTCCCAAAGCTTTAGAAATGGCTTTATAACCTTTACCAGACTGATAGATCTCAATTACTTCTGTTCTCATTTGTTCCTGAATTTCTTTGGATCTTGGCATGATGTCTAGCTTTTGAGGTGCTTTTGGTCTACTTCTCTGTGTCAGGCAGCTCCTATTTAAGTGATTTCTTGATTGAAACAGGTGTGGCAGTAATCAGGCCTGGGGGTGGCTACGGAAATTGAACTCAGGTGTGATACACCACAGTTAGGTTATTTTTTAACAAGGAGGCAATTACTTTTTCACACAGGGCCATGTAGGTTTGGATTTTTTTTTCTCCCTAAATAATAAAAACCATCATTTAAAAACTGCATTTTGTGTTTACCTTGTGTTATATTTGACTAATGGTTAAATGTGGTTTGATGATCAGAAACATTTTGTGTGACAAACATGCAAAAGAATAAGAAATCAGGAAGGGGGCAAATAGTTTTTCACACCACTGTATCTATCTATCTATCTATCTATCTATCTATCTATCTATCTATCTATCTATCTATCTATCTATCTAAATTTCTTTCATAGCCATAGACAATGGTATGGTCTTTTCCCCTGTAAGTTAATATGAGATAGAACTTTCTTGCTATAACTGAGATACAGAGTGATAATTAGAATAGATCTTAAAAGACTCAGTTTCAGCATAGAAATGGGATAGACATACAGGTGTCTGACTGTTCTTAAATGGTTCAGAAACGTTTAGAAGTGATTTGTAATGATTAGAAATGAAACAAGATTTAAGTTTTGAGCAGAATTTTTTCATAACATGAATATTTCTCTTTTTTTGCTATATCAATTTTCTCTTTTTTGTGTGAACTCTTTTACTTTGAATTTTTACTAAAGCTTTTAAAACATGAAGAAGTTTCATCTTCGTAATCACTTAGATGCATCAGGCTTTTGCTGAATCTCAATTTTTTTTTTTTGTTCTTTATTTCGCCTTATATAATTTCTTGTATTAGGAATTTGTTAGTTTTCGCATGGGGTCAGAGCGCAGGGTCAGCCATTGTACAGCGCCCCTGGAGCAATTACAGGTTAAGGGCCTTGTTCAAGGGCCCAGCAGAGTAGGATTTCTTTTGGCAATGACGGGGATTCGAAGCGGCAACCTTTGGGATACCAGCGCAGAATGCCAGAGCTGCTGAACTTTGGCAATTTTCATCTACAGTTGTCAAAGCTGCTTCCTCCCAGTTCCTGGATGCTCTCTTTGTAGGCTTTACATTCAGAGGATTTAGACTGGTTCCCTGCCTGGCAGAGCATTAAAAAGGAGGAAACCCAGCATATGGTGATGTCCATGAGTTCAAGACTTCAGGCTGTCATTGCCAGCAAAGGGTTTTCAACCAAGTATTAGAAATGAACATTTTATTTCCAGTTATTTAATTTGTCCAATTACTTTTGCGGCCCTGAAATGAAGGGATTGTGTTCAAAAAATGCTTTAGTTGCCTCACATTTTCATGCAATCGTTTTGTTCACCCCACTGAATTAAAGCTGAAAGTCTGCACTTCAACTGCATCTGAGTTGTTTCATTTAAAATTCATTGTGGTAATGTACAGAACCAAAATTAGAATAAAGTTGTCTCTGTCCAAATATTTATGGACCTAACTGTAAGTGATGGTATTGGATTCTGAGCTTGGTTGCAAGCTGCAAGCTGTAGTAATAATAATAATAATAATAATAATAATAATAATAATAATAATAGGTCATATCCTAAGGAAGGCACTATCTATTAAATAGACTTCAGTCTCTTTCTAACACTCGGCGATAGGAATGGACCCGGTTATTATGTTGTATTACGGCATGAACTCAAACGGACTATTAATAATAATTAAAAGAAGAAGAAGATTACCAGAATACAATCCTTTTCAGAATATCTTACCAGAATACAAACCTTTATTGGTAACGTTGGCTGCTAACGCAATTTCATACCAAAAATGTGCAGTTCAGATAAACTGAAACGCCAGAACCCCGACGAAGAATAACTTGAGGATGCATCTTTGCGTTTGATCCGACAGAGGGAGACAAAAACCAAACTATAAAAACAGCCGGTCGTTTTAAGAGGCAGCCACTGTGTTATCATGGAAACAATCGGCTCTGCGAAACCTAAGGATGGCAATTAAAACTGTGTCCAGAAGAGGGCGCAATGACTCGATGCGGAACTGAGAGAGAGAGAGAGAGAGAGAGAGAGAGAGAGAGAGAGAAACTCAGTGTAAGGTTGTCTCCTCTGAAGCGGATACATGAAGACGCCAGCAGATGTGGGAGGACGGTCCTGTACAAAGTAGTAGCATCCCAGAGCCCTGAGCCGTGCCTTTCCAAAGAGGACTGAATGACGAGGCAGGATGGCCGGGGGAAGGAGAGGACTTGTGGCCCCTCAAAACACGTTCCTGGAAAATATTGTTAGGCGGTCTAATGGTAAGGAATAATGCACATTTATAGATTTCATCACGCACAAATACGAACGTCCATTAGCTTACCGCATTACAGCACAATCCAGTAGTTTTGCTTTTTTTTCTCTTTGTTTTAGGAAGCTGCAGGGTTAAAAAAAACGAAATAGCTTTCGAACTTTAATGATATTGTTTCAGTTGCTTCAGTTAAAGAGACAAATAGAATGAATGATTTGAAACGGTGCCGGTTTGGAGTGCAGCGCTGACCAAGTACGCTACTGGCTCTCTGGACTTCGAGGGGCAGCGCCATAGGGTGTCATTATTTTTTTTATTAATTATTTATTTTTGTTAACAACGATCACGTTTACCTCTTCATAACCGGATAAAAAGTTTTCACGGCTAAATGGTTTGGCTTCATTAAATTCATTTGCCCGCTGATAATTCTCATATGCTGTAAATCGCACCCAGGATGTAAAACATTAAAAGTTCCGCAACATTTCCCCAAGATCCTCGATATGCAATATGTTAGCCTCGCTAAGAGAATCATAATCAATGACGGGGAACTATTTGATTGGAGAAGTTCATAAAATAATAGCGCAGACAAGCAAAGCACCGCGACTGGTGCATCGAGATGAGCTCCGCCGACAATTTGGGTTTTATTGTTTTCTACTTTATGAGCGCATTAAAACTTTGTTTGTTAAACTGTTTGCATAAATGCTACGAAATGGAATTAAAAATAAACCAGGGCTGGCTTTCTAAAGGGAGAGAAAGCCGCGTTTTAAATAATTAAACAAGATGCCGAAAAAAGCGCAACAGCATTGAAATGCAGGGAAGACACCGCAGCTAAGAGTAAGAGCTAATTATAATCCTTTTAAGAGCAAGTTTAAAAAGATGACAGTCATTTACTCCGTTTTGAAAGGCAATTCCATAGCCCCCACCATGCACACACACACACAACCCAGCAGCCTGTATTGCTGCATTAAATTGTTTATTACGGTGGCCCGATTAAGTAGGTGCTCGCATGGTTCGCTAACTAATAACTGAAAGATTAAAGCTTTGGAGCGTGAAATTATTTTGATTTTTGAAAATTGGATAGTCGCAGCATCCTAATGGCTGCTCGATTGTTCGGATGCGGTGTGTCTCGATACTGTACTGTACACGAGGACCTGCTGCCTCCGCTGCATTTTCGTGTTTTATTTTTTCTCCCCGAAAATGAAACGCGTTACATGAATGCCCCTCTCAGAACTAATAAAGTCCCCCTCCCGATTAAATGATCATTTTAACATTTCCCAGATGCCAGTTACGTATCCTTAATGTGCCAAACGAATGCCGGTGTTACTTATTTAATTTGACTTTTATTTTAATTTTGCAGGCTTGATCAGTTAACAATAAATAAAGAACGCTGACTGAGAATGGGGATAAACTGCATTATTTCAAAGTAGTACACGTAAACTGACGAAATCGCTACAATGCATGTATTTTTAAAGGGCGACTCCGTGTCCAAAGCATGGGAAGCCCCCTTCGTAAGCGGCGGTGCGAGTTAAGTGTGTAAGCCGAGCGGAGGATGCCGCAGGTCCGCTCCGTCTTATGACCCTCTGAGCTTCCAGATTCCGGCCAGTCCCGCCTCACAATTATTTCCACCGATCGGCTCATAAATTATACATTGTTTAAGGGGGCTATTCTAACCTTTTTAAAATGTTCAAATTCAGCAGCCGATCGCCGGTCCACAGCGGGGTATCTGAAATCTGCGCTCCGCAAGTCCGCTGCGTACACGACGTGGATAAAAACGACACGCCAGAATTAGTTTGAAAAAGTCGAGCTGTGCGCTGACAGTAAAATTTGATCGATGCGTCACCGCCTGATTTCGTTTTTCAGTTAAACAGAATGCTTAACGGATTTTACTGAAATGATGAGACCCGCGATGTGCTTATAATAGTCTGCTTGCTGAGCCCGTCGGCTCATCGGCATACAGAAATCCTGTCGATAATACACCTGCCTGCTAACACAGACTCGCAGAAAGTATGCCGAGAAAGGGCAGCACTCCGTTTTCTACCAACGGTGTTACGTTTCAGTGTCTAATGCCAGTAATTTAGTCCGATTATTAAACTCAGTTACGAACTGATGAAGACGCTGTCTGCTGCCGTTGTCACGCCGTTTAAACTCTTAAGTGGCGAGGGGGCTGAGGCCAAAAAGCTCCCAGGTCCTGATCACGACACCTCCATTTGAAGGAGATTTCATTTACTAAAATACTGAAGAGACTATTGATTGAGTGTTCTTGTTTTCGATGTTTACTTACAAGGCTCTTGAACCCCGTGTCCCTGTGAGTTTCCACCGGCGCCTTTAACTGAGGCTAGGGATCTGCACTGGCAGTCGGAAGGTTGCCGGTTCGAATCCCGAAAATGCCAATAGGGACTCTGCTCTGTTGGGCCCTTAACCTGCAATTGCTGAGCGCTTTGAGTAGTGAGAAAAGCGCTATATAAATGCAAAGAATTATTAACTTGGACGTGATGTCGAGTCCTGGACGAACACTCTTATTGTACGTCTGCTGCCCTTTCTAATGGCCTTTCACTGGTTTGTGTGGCTCCTCCCGTAGAACTGTTGCTTGACAAGGGGGTCGTTTCTTTCGGGGATGGGCTGCTTGCACGTGAAGTCGGTTCTTTAAGCTTCGAAAAGGTTCCTAATAAGTGGATAAGATGGAAATCTGTTACGTTGTAGCAACCTACGACACGGACACTTAGTGGGGTTGTCCTTTTAAAATAAGGAGCCCACTGGCAGATCTATTAAAACTTATTTATGGGTAAGAATATAACAAAAAAACGAATTCAGTCATGTTCAGCACTTTCAGACAATGAGTTGGAGAAGTTTAAAATAAAATGTTCTTGTTAAGTTACTGCAGTCACTTCGTGCTCAAAACACAAAGCCAATTTAACGGAGGTCTTTGTGTAGAATTAACGGAATCCCTCTCATTTAACGTAAATGACATATGTTCAGTAAACTTTTTTTAGTTGATCAATCCCTTTATTTCACTCTATATGAATAAAAATCGTGGACGGCGGTTGTATTTAACAAACGCGCAGTACAAACAAAGGAGTCTGAGCGTGTGGTGGGTCACTTTCGACCAGTAAGATACACAAGTTCTGTTTGGGCCGACTGCGCTTTTCAGGTCATCTTAGCAGTAACTACTGGACACTGTCGTACTGGACTGTGACGTGGGGTTACAAAAAGCTCAACAACCCCACAAAAACCCATTGCGCTTACCGAAAGTCTTGAGCCGCCTGTCTGCCTGCCCGTCAACCGAAGGGCCGGCTCTTCACGCGCAACATCAGATTTTATAAAATTATCGGATTGTCATGTACATCAAACTTGATTAGCTTGGGGTATATCGACTGAATTGATTTGTGTGGAGGGAGAACGGGAATGGCATGTGCTGAGGATCAGAAAAAGATCAATTACGAGGAAAACGAACATCAAAACGGAGTAATGAAAACAGCGGATTGACATGTTTGGTAAAAGAACACGTCACAAATGAATTGTATTAGGGTGACATCTAAAAAAAATAACTCAATGAAACTGGGAAATGTTAAGTAAAACAGCAAACAGAATTATTTTATGTTAAACTGACTTGAATTAAATACATACATCAACTAAGCAGCTGTCTGAATGGCGCCTGCTGGAGAGTGAAATAAATCAAAGGAAACTCTAAAGGGCGGGGCTTAAGGGGATCACAGATGTTACCCTAATGGCGTCACTCTGATTGGTCAGCTTTATGTTTAAGAGCGTCATCGTCTCACCGGCCAGTGTGAGTCTCCTGTCATGGACTTTGTCACCTTTTTTAAATGTGTCACCTGTGAGAGACTTTGTCACCTTTTAGTTTTAAGAGAATTGTTGTGTCACTGGCCAGTGTGAGTGTCTTATGATGGACTTTGTCACCTTTAAGTTTTAAATGTGTTGTTGTCTAACCGGCCAGTGTGAGTGTCCTGTCATGACCTTGTCACCTTTTATGTTTAAACGTGTCTTCCTGTGATGGCCTTTGTCACCTTTTACTTTTAAGAGTGTCATCCTGTGATGGCCTTTGTCACCTTTTACTTTTAAGAGCGTCATCCTGTGATGGCCTTTGTCACCTTTTACTTTTAAGAGTGTCTTCCTGTGATGGCCTTTGTCACCTTTTACTTTTAAGAGTGTCATCCTGTGATGGCCTTTGTCACCTTTTATGTTTAAACGTGTCTTCCTGTGATGGCCTTTGTCACCTTTTACTTTTAAGAGCGTCATCCTGTGATGGCCTTTGTCACCTTTACTTTTAAGAGTGTCTTCCTGTGATGGCCTTTGTCACCTTTTACTTTTAAGAGTGTCATCCTGTGATGGCCTTTGTCACCTTTTATGTTTAAACGTGTCTTCCTGTGATGGCCTTTGTCACCTTTTACTTTTAAGAGTGTCATCCTGTGATGGCCTTTGTCACCTTTTATTTTTAAGAGTGTCATCCTGTGATGGTCTTTGTCACCTTTTATGTTTAAACGTGTCTTCCTGTGATGGCCTTTGTCACCTTTTACTTTTAAGAGTGTCATCCTGTGATGGCCTTTGTCACCTTTTATTTTTAAGAGTGTCTTCCTGTGATGGCCTTTGTCACCTTTTATGTTTAAACGTGTCTTCCTGTGATGGCCTTTGTCACCTTTTACTTTTAAGAGCGTCATCCAGTGATGGCCTTTGTCACCTTTTACTTTTAAGAGCGTCTTCCTGTGATGGCCTTTGTCACCTTTTACTTTTAAGAGCGTCATCCTGTGATGGCCTTTGTCACCTTTTACTTTTAAGAGTGTCATCCTGTGATGGCCTTTGTCACCTTTTATGTTTAAACGTGTCTTCCTGTGATGGCCTTTGTCACCTTTTACTTTTAAGAGCGTCATCCTGTGATGGCCTTTGTCACCTTTTACTTTTAAGAGTGTCATCCTGTGATGGCCTTTGTCACCTTTTATGTTTAAACGTGTCTTCCTGTGATGGCCTTTGTCACCTTTTACTTTTAAGAGTGTCATCCTGTGATGGCCTTTGTCACCTTTTACTTTTAAGAGTGTCATCCTGTGATGGTCTTTGTCACCTTTTATGTTTAAACGTGTCTTCCTGTGATGGCCTTTGTCACCTTTTACTTTTAAGAGCGTCATCCTGTGATGGCCTTTGTCACCTTTTACTTTTAAGAGTGTCATCCTGTGATGGTCTTTGTCACCTTTTATGTTTAAACGTGTCTTCCTGTGATGGCCTTTGTCACCTTTTACTTTTAAGAGTGTCATCCTGTGATGGCCTTTGTCACCTTTTATGTTTAAACGTGTCTTCCTGTGATGGCCTTTGTCACCTTTTACTTTTAAGAGTGTCATCCTGTGATGGCCTTTGTCACCTTTTATTTTTAAGAGTGTCATCCTGTGATGGTCTTTGTCACCTTTTATGTTTAAACGTGTCTTCCTGTGATGGCCTTTGTCACCTTTTACTTTTAAGAGTGTCATCCTGTGATGGCCTTTGTCACCTTTTATTTTTAAGAGTGTCTTCCTGTGATGGCCTTTGTCACCTTTTATGTTTAAACGTGTCTTCCTGTGATGGCCTTTGTCACCTTTTACTTTTAAGAGCGTCATCCAGTGATGGCCTTTGTCACCTTTTACTTTTAAGAGCGTCTTCCTGTGATGGCCTTTGTCACCTTTTACTTTTAAGAGTGTCTTCCTGTGATGGCCTTTGTCACCTTTTACTTTTAAGAGCGTCATCCTGTGATGGCCTTTGTCACCTTTTACTTTTAAGAGTGTCATCCTGTGATGGCCTTTGTCACCTTTTATGTTTAAACGTGTCTTCCTGTGATGGCCTTTGTCACCTTTTACTTTTAAGAGCGTCATCCTGTGATGGCCTTTGTCACCTTTTACTTTTAAGAGTGTCATCCTGTGATGGCCTTTGTCACCTTTTATGTTTAAACGTGTCTTCCTGTGATGGCCTTTGTCACCTTTTACTTTTAAGAGCGTCATCCTGTGATGGCCTTTGTCACCTTTTACTTTTAAGAGTGTCTTCCTGTGATGGCCTTTGTCACCTTTTATGTTTAAACGTGTCTTCCTGTGATGGCCTTTGTCACCTTTTACTTTTAAGAGTGTCATCCTGTGATGGCCTTTGTCACCTTTTATGTTTAAACGTGTCTTCCTGTGATGGCTTTTGTCACCTATTATGTTTAAACGTGTCTTCCTGTGATGGCCTTTGTCACCTTTTACTTTTAAGAGTGTCATCCTGTGATGGCCTTTGTCACCTTTTATTTTTAAGAGTGTCATCCTGTGATGGCCTTTGTCACCTTTTATGTTTAAACGTGTCTTCCTGTGATGGCCTTTGTCACCTTTTACTTTTAAGAGTGTCATCCAGTGATGGCCTTTGTCACTTTTTATTTTTAAGAGTGTCGTCATCTCACTGGCTCTCATCCCGTCCAGGGTTAGTCCTGTGCCTCACAGTCTGTCTCCCCCAGAACTAGACAGATTTGTTATTATTATTATTATTATTATTATTATTATTCATGTGTTTATTTTATTGTGTCTCCTTTTTAAAATATATGACATTACCCGGCTAATGTGAATTCCTTGCAGCCGCCTCATTCCTTTGCCCGTGACTGTATGCCGGCCCTGACCAGATCCACTTTGACCTAAACTGATGTTGTTGCTCTTGTTGTCCTCCATATTCAACTACAGATTTCTTTCCTCTACAATATGCCAGCTTTACTTCTTTTTGTTTCTTTACAGAGTACGACGAGATCAAATGTAAAAAGCCAGCAAGTGTTTTGTGTCTGTGGTGTTGTTCAATTGCTTAACGATTTTTCTTTGTTTTAACTTTTTCAGTTTGGACATTGTCACATAGGCAGACAGGTATATGCCAAGCTGTCACAGTCTGTGCTTATGATCTCCTCTGCTCTCATTCTTTGTGATCTTTCTCTGCTTCTTGTTCTATACCAATTTCTGTTAATTTACAAAAGACCAGGAGTCTTGTGCTTGTAAAGTGGAGTGCCGCCTGTTCAGGGCTCTGGGGTCTCACGACTCTCCTGACTATCAGAGTGATCTTCAAAAAGCAAACAGCTGCAGTCGTCCTGTAAACTGCTCGGCCTACCAGCTGATGCCCACTCCAAAGCTTTGGTCTGCACTTACGACTGTAAAGTAACAAATGTTGGCATGGAACATCCTAACACCACATTGTGTTGTGCTCATCCTGATGATACTGTACGCTCCATGTTTGTTCAGTTCCGGAGCCGTGTTTGCTTTGTCGCCCTTTACCGGTCAGGCTCTTTGTCTTTTCCCCCCTCCATGTTTCTTGCCAGTTGCGTTTTCGTTCATGTGATTAATGTACGACATGCTTGATGGACTGGCTGCACTGTGGACTCCCCTTGTTTCCCTTTTATTGCATGCCTTCAGTAGATCTGATGCTTAACTCACCTCTGAAATCTTTCTGCTCCTGTTCTCTACTGTACATCGTCCAACGTTGGGAGAGATGCGCTGGAAACGGGAGGCTGTGCATCTGATCACACAAAACAGACGCCAATGCCTAGTGGCACGGCTCTGACTGACTCTCGGCATCTCAGTTTAAAGGCGAGGCTCCAGTCCGAGTGTGCCAAGTGATGGCAGAGACCTCCGCTGGGCACTGCCATACGGGGCTTGGACTTGCCATGATTTCGACTGTTTGTTTGGCGTAGTGGTCAGCACTGCTGCGTCATAAGTTCAGGGAGCTGGCTTTAGGTCTCCATCTCGGTGGGCTTTATCAAGGCACCCAAAGGTGAAGCTCTTAGGCTGACCCTTGTGGGCGGATGGATGTGACCAGCAGGATCAGTGTGATGGACTATGATGGACTGGCATCGTGTCACACATGGGCTAGTGGGCCTGATTCTGAAATGGAAAAGGCACAATTAGAAACTAACTGGAAATGAGTTGACATGGCGTGTGTGCTAACAACCGCTAACGAGCGTCTCCAGTTGGAAGCGAATGTCGTTCTACGTAGCTAATAAATGAAATAATTACCATCTAATTGGTTAATAAATCTTAGCGTCTCTGCTTCTGAAGATGTAGGCTTGTGAGGAGAGTGCGGGATCATTTGATGGATTGAGTGAGTTTAGCATGAAAACCCTGGGCCAGTGGCCTGTCCTCCATTTGTAACGTTCTTCAAGCAGATGACGACTTTTAGGAAAAATAAGAGACTGTGCTTGGAAAATGTTTTATTAAAAAATTGGGAGTCGTCTCCCCTCTACTTTCTCCTATACTCAGATATGGGGTTGGATATTTGAGGAGCAAATTAAAGAACCATCAACAACAAATCAAATCAAATTAATAACGTAGTGAACAAGCATTATAAAGCCTTGCGGTGGGCTGGCACCCTGCCTGGGATTTGTTCCTGCCTTGTGCCCTGTGTTTCCTGGGACTGGCTCCAGCAGACCCCCGTGACCCTGTGTTAGGATATAGCAGGTTGGATAAAGACTGACTGACTAACAATTATTATAAAAAAAAAGTAGAATAAATCGGACTCTGCAGCTGCATGAATACAAAAGTACCAGTTCCGGTTATCGGAAATCGTTCAAAAGTTGATGGAAATCTACGTTTTGTACCGAATACTTGTGTGCAAAATTTGGTTGACCTGAGTGAGAGCGAACTCAAGTTATTACGTTTACATATAAACACACAGACACACACAGACAGACAGACAGACAGACAGAGACACACACAGACAGACACACAGATAGACAGACACACACACAGACAGACAGACACAGACACACACACAGACAGATACACAGACAGACAGACACACACACAGACACACACACAGAGACAGACCCACACACACAGACAGACACATAGACAGACAAACACAGACAGACACACAGATACACAGACAGACAAACACACACACACACACAGAGAGACAGACAGACACACATACACACACAGACAGACAGACACACAGACAAACACACACAGACAGACACACACGCAGACAGACACACACACAGGCAGACAGACATATACACAGACACACACACAAAGAGACAGACACACACACAGACAGACAGATAGAGACAGACACACAGACAGACATATACACAGACACAGACAGACAGACACACAGACACACACAGACAGACAGACAGACAGACAGACACACACACAGACAGGCACACAGACACACAAAGACTGACACTCAGACAGACAGACACATACAGACAGACAGACATACACAGACACACAGACAGACAGACATATACACAGACACACACGGACACAGACAGACACACAGACAGACAGACAGAAACACACAGACAGGCACACACACAGACTGACACACAGACAGAAATACACAGACACACACGGACACAGACAGAAACACAGACAGATATATACACAGACACAGACAGACAGACACACAGACAAACACAAACAGACACACACACAGACAGACACACAGACACACACGGACACAGACAGACATGCACACAGACAGACACACAGACACACACAGACAGGCACACAGACACACACAGACTGACACAGACAGACAGACACACACAGACACAGACAGACACACAGACAGACATATACACAGACACACACAGACACAGACAGACAGACACACAGACACAGACAGACAGACACACACACAGACAGACAGACAGACACAGACACACACACAGACAGATACACAGACAGACATACAGACACACACACAGACACACAGACAGACACACACACAAACAGACACAGACAGACAGACACACAGACAGACAGACACACACACAGACACACACACAGAGACAGACCCACACACACAGACAGACACATAGACAGACAAACACAGACAGACACACAGACACACACACAGACAGACAAACACACACTCACACACACACACAGAGACAAACATACACACAGACAGACAGACACACACAGACAAAGACAGACACACATACACACACAGACAGACAGACACACAGACAAACACACACAGACAGACACACACGCAGACAGACACACACACAGGCATACAGACACAGACAGACACACACACACAGAGACAGACACACAGACAGACAGACAGACAGAGACAGACACACAGACAGACATATACACAGACACAGGCAGACACAGACAGACAGACAGACACACAGACACAGACAGACAGACACACACAGACAGGCACACAGACACACACAGACAGACAGACACACACAGACAGACAGACATACACAGACACACAGACAGACAGACATACACAGACACACAGACAGACACACAGACAGACATATACACAGACACACACAGACTGACACACAGACAGACAGACACACACAGACAGGCACACAGACACACACAGACTGACACACACAGACAGACAGACACACACAGACAGACAGACATACACAGACACACAGACAGACAGACACAGACAGACACACAGACAGACATATACACAGACACACAAGGACACAGACAGACAGACAGACACACACAGACAGGCACACACAGACAGACACACAGACACACACAGACTGACATACAGACAGACAGAAACCCACACGGACACAGACAGACACACAGACAGACAGACACACAGACAGACATATACACAGACACACACGGACACAGACAGTCAGACAAACAGACAGACAGACACATACAGACAGACACACAGACAGACATATACACAGACACACACGGACACAGACAGACAGACAGACACACACACAGACAGGCACACACACAAACAGACACACAGACGGACAGACACACACAGACACAGACAGACACACAGACAGACATATACACAGACACACACGGACACAGACAGACACACAGACAGACACAGACAGACAGACACACAGACATACAGACAGGCACACACACAGACAGACAGACACACACAGACACAGACAGACATATACACAGACACACACGGACACACACACACAGACAGACAGACAGACACACAGACAGACAGACACACACAGACACAGACAGACAGACAGACATATACACAGACACAGACAGACAGACACACAGACAAACACAGACAGACACACACACACACACAGACAGACACACACGGACACAGACAGACAGACACACAGACAGACACACACAGAGACAGACACACAGACAGACACACACACAGACACACAGACAGACACACACACACACACAGAGACAAACACACACACAGACAGACAGACACACACACAGACAGACACAGACAGACATATACACAGACACACACAGACACAGACAGACAGACACACAGACAAACACAGGCAGACACACACACAGACAGACACACAGACACACATGGACACAGACAGACAGACACACAGACAGACACACACAGAGACAAACACACACACAGACAGACACACACACACACACAGAGACAAACACACATACAGACTGACACACAGACACACAGACAGACACAGACAGACATTTACACAGACACAGACAGACAGACACACAGACAAACACAGACAGACACACACACAGACAGACACACACGGACACAGACAGACAGACACACAGACAGACACAGACAGACAGACACACACACAGAGACAAACACACAGACAGACAGACACACACACAGACACACACACACACAGACTGACACACAGACAGACACAGACAGACATATACACAGACACACACGGACACAGACAGACAGACACACACACACAGACACACACACAGACAGACACACACACAATTCCAAAATGGTATTTTCGGACTCAGGGAAGTCTAAAACATCGAGATTCATCAAAATCTTGAAATGGAATTTTTGGACGATCCCAATTCTTTCCACATACTTCATATACGAGAAAGTCAAAATAATGGAAATCCCCAGTCCTAGAGCTTTCTGTTTTCTTTCATCTGTGCATCCATTTCCTGAACGTCTTATTCCCTTAGAAGCTGGTGGGTATGAAGTTAGGAGTCAGCCTCGGATGAGCCCTCAGTTTATCATTGAGCCCGTACTCACATAACACTCGTCCACGCTGACAGAGGGCATCACGAGCTTCACCACTTTTTAGCTCCAACTCCCTAACAGTTGATTCCCTCTTAGAATTTTTATGCTGTTGACATCCTGTGAAGATCCCACTCTGACTTTTCAGACTTGTTGGAGGCCACTAACAGACCAGAAGTGCATTGAACAGAAGAGGCTACACACCTGACGTCAAGGGCTGAAGCTCAGGAAGCCCCCCACTTCCAATGACGCCACACATAGCGCAACGCAAATGTCACTGAGGTGAAACCAGAGCACACACAGATATGGGGGACATCTATCAACTCCACTCAGGCTTTAGTCACACTAGTAAGTGAAATGAGCCTCTGCACTTGGGAGACCACCACGCTAATCACTGGGGTACCAGGCCATCCTTTTCACAATCGTGATTTTCTTAAATGTCCTAATTCCTTGCTGATAATGGCACTTAGTAGTTAACGCTATGCCTTGTCAGCGCTTTCACTCATCCAGGAGAAATTTCAATTGCACCGTCGATTTTCCTCCTCTGAGAATATTAGCTGCGTGTTTTGTGGACCAAAACAGATTGAAACGTAACGGTCCTTTCAATTCCCCTCTCATTTATGTTAAAGCAGTTTTTTAGCGCAAATATGTCATGGCGCATATTCACAGGTTTAAAGGGAAGCACGTTAGCTGGAGAGCTGCTGGTTTGTGAGAGTTTCTGCAGTTCATTATTAACTAATGTCTGGCAACAATTGAAACTTATAGGCCGCTGCTCAAAACTAAAATGGGCAAATAAGAGTTTTGAATTATAACAGGCAAGACGGGTTGGAAAATGGATGGATGGATGGAAGACAACTCAAATTAATCCCAAAAAGCTTATTGCTTTAATAGTAAACATGGAGGGTCTACTTAAGAGCATGGTTGAAGCAAAAACATAAAACGAGACTGTAATTGAGGACCTCTGATCTACAATGCAACTCCAGTTTGTCTTCGATGAAGGAAAGCTGTAGAAGACCAGCCCGGCTACAGACAGACACCAAGGACACCCCATGTTCAAATGCACACTCTATTTATTGTTTTTCTTCTGCACAGCACACAAGTTACCCACAAGGCTCAGTCCTTATTACTCCTCTTCTTAAGTCTTCTCCCAAGTCTTCTGCCGCCTCCACTCCTCCACTCGCAAGCTCCATCCTCTTCCACCCGACTCTGGCTCCCTAAATGGAGTGAGGCGGACCCTTTTATGGCTTCCCAATTAACCTCTTGTTTCCAGAGCTGTCCAAGGCGCCCCCTGGTGCTGGCCACGGACCCCAACAGGTTTGAGCTTCTAAGCCCCAAGCCTGTGGCCCATGATGCAACCCAGGGGGATGCCCTCTCATGTCCTGGGGTATAAATTGCCCTTCTCCTGGTTTTCTGCTCCTCCAGGTCTCCCGGTAGGGCACGATTCCCAGCCATCCATTACAAAGCATAGAGTTAAATACCAAGTTTCATTATCAGCAAGGACCAAGTCTCAATTAGGAAACTGGCTGAAGAGAAAACGTTCAGCCACTGCGGCCCTCCAGCACCGTGACTGAGGACCCCTAAAGGCCAAAAATGACCATCTGCTTGAAGGCTGTCAAAAGGCTATGGGACTTTTTGTGAGGGTGTTGTACAGATGAGTTTAGGATAAGAATAACAGACCAGAGTGGTTTCAGGTAATATTTTTGAAAACAATTTTGATTTCATTTCGCACCTTCTGTCGTGAATGCCATCCCAGCAGTGGTTTACACATGAACTGCAGCTTACTTCTTATCTACAGTGCATCCAGAAAGTATTCACAGCGCATCACTTTTTCCACATTTTGTTATGTTACAGCCTTATTCCAAAATGGATTAAATTCATTTTTTTCTTCAGAATTCTACACACAACACCCCATAATGACAACGTGAAAAAAAATTACTTGAGATTTTTGCAAATTTATTAAAAATAAAAAAACTGAGAAATCCCATGTACATAAGTATTCACAGCCTTTGCTCAATACTTTGTCGATGCACCTTTGGCAGCAATTCCAGCCTCAAGTCTTGTTGAATATGATGCCACAAGCTTGGCACACCTATCCTTGGCCAGTTTTGCCCATTCCTCTTTGCAGCACCTCTCAAGCTCCATCAGGTTGGATGGGAAGCGTCGGTGCACAGCCATTTTAAGATCTCTCCAGAGATGTTCAATCGGATTCAAGTCTGGGCTCTGGCTGGGCCACTCAAGGACATTCACAGAGTTGTCCTGAAGCCACTCCTTTGATATCTTGGCTGTGTGCTTAGGGTCGTTGTCCTGCTGAAAGATGAACCGTCGCCCCAGTCTGAGGTCAAGAGCGCTCTGGAGCAGGTTTTCATCCAGGATGTCTCTGTACATTGCTGCAGTCATCTTTCCCTTTATCCTGACTAGTCTCCCAGTCCCTGCCACTGAAAAACATCCCCACAGCATGATGCTGCCACCACCATGCTTCACTGTAGGGATGGTGCCAGGTTTCCTCCTAATGTGACGCCTGGCATTCACACCAAAGAGTTCAATCTTTGTCTCATCAGACCAGAGAATTTTCTTTCTCATGGTCTGAGAGTCCTTCAGGTGCCTTTTGGCAAACTCCAGGTGGGCTGCCATGTGCCTTTTACTAAGGAGTAGCTTCCGTCTGGCCACTCTACCATACAGGCCTGATTGGCGGATTGCTGCAGAGATGGTTGTCCTTCTGTAAGATTCTCCTCTCTCCACAGAGGACCTCTGGAGCTCTGACAGAGTGACCATCAGGTTCTTGGTCACCTCCCTGACTAAGGCCCTTCTCCCCTGATCGCTCAGTTTAGATGGTAGAGGAAGGAAGAGTCCTGGTGGTTTCGAACTTCTTCCATTTATGGATGATGGAGGCCACTGTGCTCATTGGGACCTTCATAGCAGCAGAAATTTTTCTGTAACCTTCCCCAGATTTGTGCCTCGAGACAATCCTGTCTCGGAGGTCTACAGACAATTCCTTTGACTTCATGCTTGATTTGTGCTCTGACATGAACTGTCAACTGTGGGACCTTCTATAGACAGGTTTGTGCCTTTCCAAATCATGTCCAATCAACTGAATTTACCACAGGTGGACTCCAATTAACCTGCAGAAACATCTCAAGGATGATCAGGGGAAACACGATGCACCTGAGCTCAATTTTGAGCTTCACGGCAAAGGCTGTGAATACTTATGTACATGTGCTTTCTCAATTTTTTTATTTTTAATAAATTTACAAAAATCTCAAGTAAACTTTTTTCACGTTGTCATTATGGGGTGTTGTGTGTAGAATTCTGAGGAAAAAATGAATTTAATCCATTTTGGAATAAGGCTGTAACATAACAAAATGTGGAAAAAGTGATGCAATGTGAATACTTTCTGGATGCACTGTATGTTATGCAACTGAAGCCCAGGAATTTATAAGTGGCTTTCTTAGGGTCATCCTCAGACCCTTTGGCCTTGTGTTAGGACACCTTACCTTGTTGCTGACCTGGGATTCTGAGTGGTCAGGCCTGTCGACTGCAGAGCTGTCCAAGGTACTTTAGATAGAGTGGTGGGTGCCGGGGAGTGAGAGACTTGAATGTACAAAGAAAACAAATATAGCAGTGGTGGTCGTTAACCAAAGTTAAGATCAGAGTATCTTGGGAAGCTTTGGGAAGTAAATATGATGCCCATGAGCCAAATGTATTTGGAAGTTACACGTGAAAACAGCCACAGTGCCCTTTAATAAAAAAAGGTAATGAGGCTGAACTGAGTGCCCCTGACCCCCTAAGGGAAAACCAACTCATTCCTGCCACTTGCAGATTCAATAACACCAGGATGTCTAAAGCCTGTAAAAAGTATTTTCTCTTGGCCAAAATATGGTATCTGTAAAAACTTTGTAAAGATAAAGCACAACATACCATTGTAAAAAGCTGTGCTGATGCTGTTTCTAAATTCAGGCGTATTCAGAGGTCACGTCCTGTAGACCCCAGTGAGCGCCAAGGCAGTTCCTGCATTAGCTTTACCTCTCATGGCTTTTCTGCACTCTTACTAATGTAGGTTATAATTCTCATTGTATAACATTATGACCTGTGCGCCTTATTTTTATTTTTTTTTTTTAACAGACACCAATTTTGTACTGGGCAATGCCCAGATCGTAGACTGGCCCATTGTTTACAGCAATGATGGATTTTGCAAACTCTCTGGGTACCACAGAGCAGAGGTCATGCAGAAGAGCAGCACTTGCAGGTATGAATCTATTGTATCGCATTTTTCCAAACGCTCTGGCGACTTTTGTGCATGGCAGTGCCCGTTCAGTTTATCCTGACTTCTTTCTGTGCTCCTCTATGTGCTTTGAATATGACTTGACTCTGAATGGGATGCTATAATCATGAGTTTGTGCGCAATTGACGAATCTGGATAAGTGTGATGTAACAACACACCACGGCCGGAGACCTCTGAGGATGCGAGAAAAGAATCAACTTGCTTGGATGTGAATTCTGTACAGTTCTCATCAGCTAATGCCAGGGGGTTAAGACGCCAGCTACGAGATGAGTGCGTGGGACGCAGTAACTTAAACTCCTTGTTTCTGGTGGTCTATAGAGTTTGAATTTTGTTGTAAACAGGTTTTGAATCAGTGATTACAATAACCGACGGAGTGGTTGAACAGAGAGGTCAGCCGAAACACAGACACGCTGTCAGCCAGTAGGCCGAGAGGTGACAGTGAATGGCCTTTTCAGCAAGAACTGGACACGTTTGCTTCTCCAGGACTTTGTTTTTTGAGTTCATGCATGCTTTGCTAGAAATGGACCTGTGAATGAAGATACCTCTCGTGATGAGTCTGGAAACAAAGCGTGAGTCATTTGTAAGGTCGCTTACTGCTGAAGCCAGTGCTTGAGCTTTGGAGAGCTGGTCCTGGACTATGCAGCCATTCACCTTCTCCTGCTTCCCACCTTCATAAAGAAATGCTGAATTCATAGTTTAGTCTTGGTAATCTTAAGAGCCAGTCCTAGAATGTTAAAGCTACTGCTAAATCCACATAAATGTTTGCTTAATTTGAACAGAACGGGTGTTTTACATAACTGCATAGACAATGGAAGAGAGAAGTTAGGAGCAGACGCTGACACAACACATTGACGCACCTACCACACGACAAGATCAGGACCCGAGTGCAGCCCTGCGACGGGTGACACCTCAGCACCACACTACTTCAGATGGAAGGGAACAGCGGGAGGGTTTTTATGGTGGCTGGAGTGCCAATTCTGCCACCAACCCGTTGGTCTTTCCCTGCAGGTTGGAGGGCTGGGTGCAGATTAACGTCATACCCTGGACAAAGCAACTGCAGGTTAAGGGCCTAATGGAGTAAAGTCTCTTCTGGTGTTTATTTATTTTTGTATAGCCCAAAATCACACAAGAAGTTAGGGACAGCCCCCCAGCCCTGACTCTCTAAGAAGACAAGGAAAAACTCCCCAAAAAAGAAAACCTTGTAGGGTAAAAATAGAAGAAACCTCGGGAAAGGCAGTTCAAAGAGAGACCCCTTTCCAGGTAGGTTGGGCGTGCAGTGGGTGTCAAAGAAAAGGGGGGTCAATACAACACAATACAATACACAGAACACAACAAATCCTCAATACAGTATAAAAATAAAAATTTTACCAGTGCAGATCCTTACCTCAGAGCCACCACTCTGCCCAATAGCTAATGGAAGATTCTGTTTTATCCCCTACTAGCTGTGCTACCCATCTACGATGAATTGAAATCTAAATAACCAACGTAGACCTCAGCATCAACGTTTGCAGTGCACCATGCAATGCCTGTGTCTCTGTTATATGCTGTTTGGTATGGGATTCATAAGAGCAGAGTTAATGTCTGTGATGCGCCATCTTTTGGAATGAGAGAGACCTAACAACTGGGCAGACACAAAGCCTGGCACACACAAACATATCCTCTGCTAAAGTAGAGTTAATGCTCTGCTACTGTTTGTTTGCATTTCTGATCTGTCAACAGAATGATCTCAGATTGTTACATAAAAAGCTTGGAGAGAAACACGAACTGTTACAAGCGATAGATCAGAGGGTAGAGAGGCAGAATTTTCAGACTGTTTGTCAAAATGTGGGTCCATGTGTATGTGACAGCATATAGAAACTTAAGATATATAAGCCTTAAACAGAAACATCATATGCAAGAATTATGAGTATTTCCTTTTTTGTATGCATCATGAGTTGTTTTCTTTATTTTTTGTGTGAACCATTTTCTCTTAATTACACTAAAGTGTTTAAAACGTAGCCCTGTGCATTTTTTATATATACGGCACACTTAATACTCGCCTCTTTCAAGTAGCTGTGCTTGGAACTGTTTCAGAAACCCCTCCACAAATGCAGCAACGCTAATGCCTGCATATGCTTGGTCTTGTTTAAGAAAGTGTGGGGGCCAAAACAATATACACCCGCACCACTACAGAAGCAGCAGCACGTTTCTCGCTGGTGTGAGGTTTAAGTGAGTGTGACCTTCCTTTGCCAAGAAGCAGAGCACCTTCCAGTCTTCTACTGCTTGGAAGTCGTCTTCTTTGTGTCTAGAAATGCAGAATCCGGTCATACAATAAGATGGCTTGTGTAGATGGCATCAATCCCAGTGAAACAATACGTATCTCAATAGATAGATAGATAGATAGATAGACAGATAGATAGATAGATAGATAGATAGATAGATAGATAGATAGATAGATAGATAGATAGATAGATAGATAGATAGATAGATAGATAGATAGATAGATAGATACTTTATTAATCCCCAAGGGGAAATTCACATACTCTAGCAGGACACTGAACGCTCAGCCCCAGTTTTGATGCCCACAGGCAGTTTGTCTGCGTTTTCCGGTTGACCACTCAGTCCAGACTGTAGACCATCGACTCTTTTCTCTATTTGCTCTGTGATTTTGCCCACTGCTGCTCTTTGTAGATTTCTTTACTTAACCTACAATTTGCTCCATCCAGGGTATGATGTTAATCTTCATCCAGCCCTGCAAGCAGGTCCCCCAACTCACTGGTAGAACTCAGGGGTCACTGGCAGGATTGGCACTCCAGCCACCGTAAAGAACCTCAGACTGTTCCAGTGTGGTGCTGAAGTGTCACCCGCTGCACGCCTGCTCTCGCATCTCAATCCGGGTGGTTTGCTGTGTGGTAGGTGCGCTGTAATCGGCATGTGCTCCCAACCTCCTACTCCTCCTATTCAATATAACATCATTTATAATCATCGGCAACTGAATGCAGAGCTTACCTTCCAATATTGGAGTTCTCTCCCCAGCTATTATAGTCTGAATTGTTGGCTGAAATCAGGATATCTAACAAGGAGCCCATGGAGTCACAAATTTATGCAAACCGAACTCCACACAAACAGGAACTGCAACGTCATAGGGTCAAGATGGAATAATTCATTAGAAAGTAAACATTTTCTGCATTATTAAAGCTGTAGTATTTATTACCTAATTTAATTTTGGGTGTGTATTGAAATTACCAGACTTTATTAACTTTAGGTTTTTGTCTGTATACAGACGACCCCTGAAATTCACGGGGGTTACGTTCCTAGAGCACCGCAAATTGAAAATGTGGTCAAAAAATGCCTATTTTTATAGTTTAAACCCTAAATATGCCCCCAAAACACTTTAATTTCATTTCAAACTTAGCTTCATACATTACCCTAACAAATGAATGTAAAGGTAAACCCGTCTACTGCACCGTACTGTACTGCTATGTCTCCCGCAGTGCTAGAATGTAAAATACCGATGTTACCGCTATATGGACTGGAATTCATGCAAGCGCATTTTCTTTGGTATAAGTAGGATAAATATGTAATAATTTAATTTAATGTAATAAAAATACAGTAAAAGGTATGGGTACTCACCAATAATGCATGATATTGATTGAAGAAGATGATGATGACGAATTAGCTGTGCAGTACGATGAAGGTATGTAATAAAGATAATGACTTCACTGCAAAGCCTCGGGTGGCTACTGCGGCATAACTTTTTAGTTCCCGGAGCAAATCCAGTAGTTCAATCTTCTCCTGGAGTGTCTTAAACTTCTTCTGGCGCTTCAGTTCATTTCCAGAAGCCTTAGAAGGTGCAGGACGTTTGGGCGACATCTTGAGGCTTTACGAAGAACAAAACGAAAAACACGAGAACACTCAGCGAAACACTCGAGATAGCTACACACGGTTAACTGTTATAATGCGGGAATGCTGGGCTGCATCTGCCAGAGATGCGTCACAGGGCAGCAGCCAATCAGCAGCAAGGAGAAATGAATAACGCTCTCGGATTGGCTACTATCACAATCCTAAGCCGTGTTTTCCTCTACGGTTGCTTTGTGTTCTCTCTACAGTACAGTATTGCCACGAAAAAATCCATAAAAAAATTGCAGAGAATATTTGCGGTGTCTACTAGCAATTATTAGTTAGGTTCTAAGGAAAAATCCGCAAGCGACTGAGGCTGCAAACTCTGAACGCGACTTTGCGGGGGTCTACTGTATATCCATTAATATTGCACACATTTTAGGCAGCACCTTTCAAGTCACTACCATTCCATAATTATTTACACCGTCAGCCACGACATTAAAACCACTGACAGGTGAAGAAAATAACTTTGATGATCCCGTTACAATGGCAGCAAGTGAACCGTCACTTCTTGAAGTGAGTAAAATGGGCAAGCGTTAGGATCTGAGCGACTTTGACAAATAGGGATAGGCTACACGACTGGGTCAGAGCGTCTCCAAAATGGCAGGTCTTGTCGGGGTGACTCTTGGTGTTAGTAGCCACCAGAAGTGGTCCGAGGGCAACCAAGGCTGGGGAGCAAAGGCCAACCTGTCTGGTCCAACCCCAAAGAAGAGCTAATATTAAAAGCTTTATGCTGGCCATTAGAGAAAGGTGTCAGGACACACAGTGCCTCCCAGTTTGCTGCATATGGGGCTGTGTAGCTGTTCAGAGTGCCAATGCAGACCCCCATCCAGGCACAACTGGACCATGAAGCAATGGAAGAAGGTGGCCTGGTCTGACAGATCCTGATTTCTTTTAGATCATCTGGGTGTCTGGGTGTGTGTATGTCAATTACTTGGGGAAGAGATGACAGCAAGATGCACTATGGGAAGTAGCCAAACTGATGGATTTAGTGTGATGCTCTGGGCAGCATTCTGCTGGTAACCCTGAGTCCTGGCATTCATATTGATGTCACACGTACCACCTCCTTGAAGATTATTGCAGGCCACATCCACTCCTTCATGGTGACAGCATTCCCTGACGGCAGTGGCCTCTTTCAGCAGGATAATGCGCCCTGCCACACTGCAAAAATTATTCCGCAATGGCTTGAGGAACATGACAAAGAGTCCAGGGTGTTGACTCGGCCTGCAAATTCCCCAAATCTCAATTCGACTGAGTGTTTGTGGGATGTGCTAGAAAAACAAATCCCACCCATGGAGGCCCACCTTTGCAACATGCAGGACTTAAAGGATCTGCGTCTAATGTCTTGGGATCAGATGCCACCGGGCTCCTCCAGAGGTCTTGTGGAGTCCATGACTAGAGGGGTCAGACCGACACTGTATTAGGCAGGTGGCCTCAACGCAGTATGTGTCTGAGCTGCAGTTGTTCTCATATTTATTTATCATGGAATACTGGCATTCAGAGTGCTGTGGTTACTTTTCTAACGTCCTAGTTATTAGGGTGAAGAATCAGAGCCGGCTAAACAATCTATGACAGAATGTGACCCTCTTAATAGAGACAAGAACCTGGAGGAGATCGATATGCGCCCAGTCCAGTTGTCAGAATTTACAGCACGCATTTCTGAGGCCACGTGTGGTTGGTGTCATTTCACACTGACGCGTTCTTTGCAGTGGTCAGCACTGCTCTCCCGTTCCTGGCTTATGTTCTTGGCTTCATCTTGTTGCACGTTTTCTCAATTTTGTTTTTGGGTTTCCCTTAGGATATTCTGGTGTCCTCCCTTCCAATGTTTGGTTTATTGGTGTCTTTAAGGTGTCAGTGGGTCACCTAGGTGGAGTGGTGGCTCTGAGGCTGCACTGGCAATCAGAAGGTTGCCGGTTCGAATCCCGTAAATGCCAATAGGGACTCTGCTCTGTTGGGCCCTTAACCTGCAATCACTGAGCGCTTTGAGTAGTGAGAAAAGCGTTATATAAATACAAAGAATTATTCTGATGGTTTTGCCATGCTATACCAGACTGGGTAGACCCCCATACTAGTTGCTGGCTTTGACATCTGCATAATGGAAACGAGTGGGTGGATTTTAAATTATTTGCAACGATAATCCACAGAATGTCTTTTTTATTGTCTTTTGAAATGCCATCATGTCACTACAGAAGTGTAACAAACCACAGCACAGTTTATTAAACCCGTCCCATCATATTGTAACTTCAGTGGCTTTGGGCAACCGCAATGGAAATTCATTCGTAAGGAAAACATTTGTGATGGGAACGCTTTGTGAGTGGGAATGACGATTGAAATGTCTCTAGTGCACATCAGAGAGCCTCGGAGCCAGAAGACAGGGATAGAGATTTGTAGTGGGGAACACGCGGGGATAGGAAGGGGGATTTCCTGCACGTTAAAATATTTGATCTTAAGGTAACTAAGGCAGTGGGTGCCAAGCTGTGATTGTTCAGCACCACACTCTCTTTTTCAAATATGAACTTTAATGCAGTTAGAATACCTTCAATAGGTTTCTTCTCTCCGAGTTGCAGTTAAATACAAGCACAGTACAATTCTCCTCTCCTGCTCCTTCCTCCACTCCTCCCAGGTAAGCTTCATCCATCCTTTACTCCTGACTCCAACTCACCTGGGTGAAGTGTATTGGCTTCCTTTATATCGGACCAGGGAGTACCTCTGGTGACAAGACCAGCTACCCCTAGCAGCACCCAAGGACTCCAGCAGGGCTGCCCACCAAAACTACAACTCCCATGGAGCCCTGTGGGTCTCCAAACATGAAGCCTGGCAGTGGGAATTCGCCACCCAGAGTACAGGGGGAGCACGTGACCCTAGGAAGCAGTCTCCCCCTGTCCATCTATTAGAATGGCACCCCTACTGGGAAATGTCCCACTAACCAACAATACAATACAATGTGTTTCTTTTATAGCTCAAAATCACACAAGGAGTGCCACAATGGGCTTTAACAGGCCCTGATTTTTGATAGCCCCGCAGACTTAACTCTCTAAGAAGACAAGGAAAAACCTTGTAGGGAAAAAATAGAAGAAAGGGAATTCAGAGAGAGACCCCTTCCCAGGTAGGTGGGGTGTGGAGTGGGTGTTAAAAAAAGGGGTCAATACAATACACAGACGAGAACACAAGTAATCCTCAATACAATACGATAGATGCAATAGAAATATTACAAGTACAGAGCAGAATGCAAGAGCAGATGATGTCACATAACAGATCTGTTCAGAGTCCTGGAGACCTCGGCCATCAAGCTGCTGCCCCCTACTGGCCATTCCACAGCTGAGTCAGCCGATCTGATGAAAGGACCCCTCTACTCGAAGAGTCCAATGCTCGTCTATAAGAGGTGATAAATGATAACCGACCCAGTCCTGGTGCCCATCCACCCACATCCTTCCATTAAAAAGGCCTCCCGGGCAGGTAATGACCCATCCATCCTGGTCTTGATGCCATGTCATCTGTTACAATACATAATCGCTCACCGGAGCTCATGTCTCCTCCTTGGTCCTCTCAAGGGTTCCTCTTGTTTATGTCCTTCCTTCTGACCTTGCTGATGATCTTGGTTGCCCTCACTGAGTGCGTTTTCTGGGTTGTGGAAAAAGTAGAGGAGACAGTTAATGACTGCACCCCCTCTCGTCCAGGAGGGGAACTGCGCACCTCAGCTGAGCTGGTCAGGCATGTGTGACAACGGTCAGTCCTGGCATAATGACCTTCGTGGTCTGTGACAGGACCTTTCCCTTATACTGTCAGGGTGCTCTACGGTCCATGTCCTGTCCTGTCCAGCAATGGCGACTTCTTCCTGCAGTCCCTGTCCACTCTGGCCATCCCATAACTACCCTAATATTAGAAAAGAAGAAACCAAAATATGACTGATATAAACACATAAGAAATGAGGATGGGTGTTCGTAATCATGGCGAGCCATCATCCCTTCTTGTTAATCTTTGGCAGGCTATAGGAGCCAATTAGCGCTCCATTATTATATTACTTTGTAGAGCAGATGGCAGGCCTAATAATCTGCATTCTGTTATATCCTACAACCAATTGGAACAATAAGAATGATTTATTTCCATTGCATTGAAAAGGCAATGTTTAATATATTTAATATTAAAGTTGCATAAAACTGGATAAGACAGCATTAGAAAATCATCTTTATTTAATGATTCATAAATGAAATGTGGGCAGTGATGAGTTTTAGCGTCGGTGGGTTATTGCTGCTGCTTATATATTAACACTTTTGGCTGATCAGTCTGGAAAAGTTCATTTTGCATTTATTCCTTGAGTAATGTTGAAGTTTCTTTATTTATTTTTTGCTCATAGGAATTTAATAGTTTCCTGGCATGAGACAGATGGAAAAATATAAAATTCCCAGGGAGAAATTTCACATGAACACGTTTTCTGGTGGCAGCGCCCCCATGACAATTTGGAGATAAACAGGAGTTAGCGAGGTTGTGACTGAACGCTGACCTCTCAAATTATTCCATTGCATAAAATGAAATAATAGTCAGGCTGACTAGAAATAATTATGTAGTTATTTAGTCCTATTTTATTGGGAGTGATGAGACATATGTTAGTTTTACTGTATATATATATATACTGTACATACTAGCCATCCCCTGCGGCTTTGCCTGCATATTAGTGAAAAAGGACAGTGAGGACGGCCCGGCCCAGCTCCCTACTCCTGACATTACTCTTCCCACTCCCCTCAGCCCACAGCCTCTGTATCGGATTAGTGCGAATATATTGGTCCTGCAAGTGAACTATGATGCTTAGCACAATGAGAGAAGTCGCAAAATCAACCAGAATGCTCAAGCAAATTATAGAAATAAAAAGATCTAAATCCGTTTGGTAGTTCTCTTGTTCGCTAACTAAACGCAGTTAAGGCAGACGCGAGAGTGAGGAGGGCCCTGCCCCCCGATGAGTCTCTCTCGGATTTGCGCTAATAAATCGGTACCGCAAGTGAACTATGGTACTTAGCGAGATGAGAAAGTCGCAAAATCAACCTGGAATGTTCTAGCAAATTATAGAAAAAAACCCAATGTAAATCAGTTCTCTCGTGAAAACCGGACAGACATACAAACGGGTCTAAAAAACTATAAGTAATTTCGTACTTGGACCACGAAATTTTTAAAACCGTTTCTTAGTGAGCACCTATGGGCCAAGGGTAACCTACATTCCAGATTTCAAGTCCCAAGTCCTCATGGTTCAGGAGATTTTGTGATGAGTGCGTCAGTGGTATTTGGCTTTTATATATAGAGATATATAAATATATAGTGGCTGACGGCTGGGACTTTTACCCAGCTGGGACACCTCGAAGATGGGAGGACCAGAAGAGAGACGATACCTCCCCCTGGACACGAGAGGGCAGCCCCCTTGGTTTGTATCGGGGCCACGGGATTGGAGCTTGGAAGTTCAACCCTGCTGGGGCCCATTGGTCACCACTAGGGGGCGCCTGGACAATTACACAGCCATGGAAGGAAGCCCTTCCACCACATTTGGATGTGCTGCCAGAAGAAGATCCGGGGACACCTGGTGTACTTTTGGGTGCCCATGCAGCACTTCCGCCACACCCGGGAGTGCTGCGGGAAGCTAATGGGAGCTCACCTGGAACACGTCCGGGTGCAATATAAAAGAGGCCGCCTCACTCCATTAGGAGAGCTGGAGCTGGGAGGTGGGGGACAGAGTTTGCAAGGAGAGGAGTGGAGGCAGCAAAAGAAAAGACAGAGAGAGAGAAAGAGCAAAGGAAAAGAAAAGGAGAGAAAAAGACTGAGCATTACTTGTGGGAGAATTATGGGCATTGAGTGCTGTGAAAAGGAAAACGAACAAGAAATAAAGGCGAGTGCTTTCGGACTTCTGTCATGGTGCCTTTCTCTGTCAGGGCTGATTATCCACAATATATATATATATATATATATATATATATATATATATATATATATATATATGTATATATATATATATATACAGTGGAACCTCTAGATACGAGTTTAATTCGTTCCAGCACTGAGCTTGTATAGCGAATTTCTCGTATCTAGAACAAACTTCCCCATTGAAAATAATGGAAATCCAGTTAATCCGTTCCGCACCCCAAATATATTAACATAAAAATCAATTTTCCTAACAAATAACACTGATAAATTATATATACTGTAGTCTACCTTTAATAAATAACACTGGTAAACAATAACTGATTATTAAAAGAATCAAAACAGGTGTCCAAAGTGCAGTAGAGCATTCAATAAATCTTTAAATAAATAATCCTTAAAACAGTTGTGAAGTGGTTTAAAATACACAAAAATAACAATCCTTTAACACGAGGTTAAAACATCAAAAGGATGCAGTCTTTAAAAAACAGATGACAATCCCCGGTGCTTCTTCTCTGTTAGCGTCTCACCTGCGGGCTCTGCAACAGGCGAGACACTTAATGCAGCTGACCTTCTCTACACCGTCCTGCTTCAGCTGTTTGGCTCGCCTGTTCAGCTCACTGTTCAGCTACACGCGAGCCTGCAGTCACTCGCCCGCCCGCCCACCTGCCTGCCTGCCTTCTCTCTCTCTCTCTCTCTCTCTCTCTCTCTCTCTTTTCTTTTACTTCTTCTCCCCCTTAACCGGCTCGCGCTTCTCTATATATGCGGGGAGGACATGGCAGCTGCAGCCCATCAGCCACAGGAACAATCATGGATGTGGGCAGTTTCCCACCTGTGCACTTAAGTGAGAAACGCAGACACCGCAGATCGCGGCTCGCAACTGCTACCACGCCCCCTCGCTAAGCCGCGAGCTATACCCACAGCCTGGCTCGTGGCTCGTTACGCGAGCCAATGCTCGCATTTAGATCTTAATTTTTCGCTCATACTTTCCTCGTATTTTGAATTTCTCGTATACAGAGGTGATCATATCTCGAGGTTCCACTGTATATATATATATATGTATATATATATATATATATATACTGTATATACTGCTCAATAAATTAAAGGAACACTTTTTAATCAGGGTATATAGCCATAGAATACCAGAATTGGCAGGTCCACCACTGGCGCCCTGTGCTTTTCACAGATGACAGCAGGTTCACCCTGAGCACATGTGACAGACGTGAAAGGGTCTGGAGAAGCCGTGGAGAATGTTATGCTGCCTGTAACAACATTCAGCATGACCGGTTTGGTGGTGGGTCAGTGATGGTCTGGGGAGGCATATCCATGGAGGGACGCACAGACCTCTACAGGCTAGACAACAGCACCTTGACTGCCATTAGATATCAGGATGAAATCCTTGGACCCATTATCAGACCATATGCTGGTGCAGTGGCTCCTGGGTTCCTGCTGGTGCACGATAATGCTGGCCTCATGTGGCGAGAGTATGCAGGCAGTTCCTGGAGGATGAAGGAATTGATACCATTGACTGGCCCCCACGCTCATTCACCTGACCTCAATGCAATAGAACACCTCTGGGTGGGACATTATGTTCCGACCTATCTGACGCCGCCAGGTTGTATCTCAGACTGTCCAGGAGCTCAGTGATGCCCTGGTCCAGAACTGGGTGGAGATCCCCCCAGGACACCATCTGTCGTCTCATTAGGAGCATGCCCTCCCCCCCGACGATGTCAGGCATGCATACAAGCAGGTGGTGTTGGGGGTGGGGGGGCATACAAACTACTGAGTAAGATTTGGAGTTGCTACAATGAAATTTCAGCAAAATGGACGAGCCTGCCTGCCGCATCATTGTTTCCCTTTGATTTTCGGGGTATCTTTGAATTCAGCCCTCTGTAGGTTGATCATTTTCATTTCCATCCAAAGATGTGCCATCCTTTTGTTCCTAACACATTACCCAGTCCATAGCAGTAGAGATAGCCAGTAGGATTTTTTTTTTCCCATTTAGATCTGATGTGTTTTCAAAGTGTTCCTTTAAATTTTTTGAGCAGTTTATATACAGTATGTATATATACTAGCTGTGTAAGCCTGTGCTGTAAAAAGCCCAGGCTCCTGGAAACTATTGAAATCATCAGAAAAAAAATTGAACTGCAGAGACGGCGGTTTTGTTTTGCAGACCTGCTTGCCTCCATTGTCTATCAGCGGCTAAGCAAGTTTCTCTCTCCTCAGAGGTTTTGTTTTGCTGATGTGCTCACCTCGCTTGTGTATTAGCAGCTAAATGAGTTTGTTGTTCCTCGGCGGTTTCACTTTGGCGATGGAGTCGCTTTCTTTCTTTCGTACTTCTTTCTTCTCTTGGGGCCGCCTTGCCTGCTCTTCGAGCTTCATGCTGTAGCCTCGCACTTCCAGGCCGGACAGACAGGCACACACAATTCCACGTGTAGATGTTTATATACTGTATAAGATGTGTTATGTTATATACAGTGGTGTGAAAAACTATTTGCCCCCTTCCTGATTTCTTATTCTTTTGCATGTTTGTCACACAAAATGTTTCTGATCATCAAACACATTTAACCATTAGTCAAATATAACACAAGTAAACACAAAATGCAGTTTTTAAATGATGGTGTTTATTATTTAGGGAGAAAAAAAATCCAAACCTACATGGCCCTGTGTGAAAAAGTAATTGCCCCCTTGTTAAAAAATAACCTAACTGTGGTGCATCACACCTGAGTTCAATTTCCGTAGCCACCCCCAGGCCTGATTACTGCCACACCTGTTTCAATCAAGAAATCACTTAAATAGGAGCTGCCTGACACAGAGAAGTAGACCAAAAGCACCTCAAAAGCTAGACATCATGCCAAGATCCAAAGAAATTCAGGAACAAATGAGAACAGAAGTAATTGAGATCTATCAGTCTGGTAAAGGTTATAAAGCCATTTCTAAAGCTTTGGGACTCCAGCGAACCACAGTGAGAGCCATTATCCACAAATGGCAAAAACATGGAACAGTGGTGAACCTTCCCAGGAGTGGCCGGCTGACCAAAATTACCCCAAGAGCGCAGAGACGACTCATCCGAGAGGTCACAAAAGACCCCAGGACAACGTCTAAAGAACTGCAGGCCTCACTTGCCTCAATTAAGGTCAATGTTCACGACTCCACCATAAGAAAGAGACTGGGCAAAAACGGCCTGCATGGCAGATTTCCAAGACGCAAACCACTGTTAAGCAAAAAGAACATTAGGGCTCGTCTCAATTTTGCTAAGAAACATCTCAATGATTGCCAAGACTTTTGGGAAAATACCTTGTGGACTGATGAGTCAAAAGTTGAACTTTTTGGAAGGCAAATGTCCCGTTACATCTGGCGTAAAAGGAACACAGCATTTCAGAAAAAGAACATCATACCAACAGTAAAATATGGTGGTGGTAGTGTGATGGTCTGGGGTTGTTTTGCTGCTTCAGGACCTGGAAGGCTTGCTGTGATAGATGGAACCATGAATTCTACTGTCTACCAAAAAATCCTGAAGGAGAATGTCCGGCCATCTGTTCGTCAACTCAAGCTGAAGCGATCTTGGGTGCTGCAACAGGACAATGACCCAAAACACACCAGCAAATCCACCTCTGAATGGCTGAAGAAAAACAAAATGAAGACTTTGGTGTGGCCTAGTCAAAGTCCTGACCTGAATCCAATTGAGATGCTATGGCATGACCTTAAAAAGGCAGTTCATGCTAGAAAACCCTCAAATAAAGCTGAATTACAACAATTTTGCAAAGATGAGTGGGCCAAAATTCCTCCAGAGCGCTGTAATAGACTCATTGCAAGTTATCGCAAACGCTTGATTGCAGTTATTGCTGCTAAGGGTGGCCCAACCAGTTATTAGGTTCAGGGGGCAATTACTTTTTCACACAGGGCCATGTAGGTTTGGATTTTTTTTTCTCCCTAAATAATAAAAACCACCATTTACAAACTGCATTTTGTGTTTACTTGTGTTATATTTGACTAATGGTTAAATGTGTTTGATGATCAGAAACATTTTGTGTGACAAACATGCAAAAGAATAAGAAATCAGGAAGGGGGCAAATAGTTTTTCACACCACTGTAAGCTGTCAGCTTCCTTTTTATTTTCATGAAAAATATGAAAACTAATTGTTAATTGCCCTTTGAGTGGGTTGGGGAGTGAATTAACAGTGATGTCAAGTATCTCCCAAAATGACAAGTGTGACCAAAGTGACGTGGAAAGGTGAGACATTACAAATGGCAACTCCTAAAATCAGCATGTGAACAACGCATCACGTGAGCAAAATGCTTTGGGATGGCACTCACTTTTACAACAGTTGTTGTTGATGTCCTTGTGGATGTTTCTGAGGAGGCTTTGCTTACTTTACTGGAGGTAATGACTAAAGCCTGGTCTTAGCGTTAAGAAACATTGACAATAGCACGCAGAATCTCAGCTATCTCAGCACTCTTTTTTGGCTCAGCGACGACTGTAGTCAACTGTGATGCTGCCCTCTGTGCTCCTCATTTGTCGCCCCCATCATCTGTGACAGGTGGATAATTTTAAAAGAATTTAAATGTCTTAATTGAGCCAATCATTTTTTTAATGAAGGTCATTATGCTGAGCGGGAGATCTTATTTCTAATGAACAGTAACAGACAAAAATGTGGTGGTTGGGTCAAGGGCTATAAAACTGACTTGTCACCTTTGCCAAGCAAGCTGTTATCTTACCGCTGAATCTGACGAGATTTTTCAAAGTTTAGCATTTAATAAGCAGTTTTGAGAGTGGAGTGTTCCCCAGTTGAGGTGCGGTGATTATATGTGGGGTAGCCAGGCCGGTAGGCAGCTTAGCGTCTGTTCACTGGCTCATGAATGGTGGCAGTCGTCTTGGAAATCTGTCAACGCCTAATGATGGCTGTGACAAATGCTTTAGATTGAGGTCGCCGCCAACGGTGCCCATCCAGAGGTCACAGTTTGTATAATGTCAAAATAACGTTAATTCTCAAACTGTTAATTATTGTATTTCTGGTAGGCAGCACTCTTAATAGTTACAGGAATTAGACAACCCAGATGCAATGACTGTCATGATCAGTTATTTTTATCAGTTTAGGTAGACATACACTCACATGAAAAATACAACAATAAAGCATTGAGTTCCAAGAACAAAAAAATAAAAATAAATCCACCAAGCTTGTTAATGGAGTGCAGGGGTCAGTATTGATGTCAGAATTCAAGGAATTTTCAAAAGGACGGCTCAGAAATGAGAGCTGAGGTCGACACACTACGAGCTATAATGATTTGAAAGGACAAGGGGGCAAAGCAAAGTCAAAACAAATCGTTCGTAAGCTGTTAATGTGGTTCAAGTCAACTTTTGAGAACACTTTCATTTAAAGTTTTAATTTTAAACTTTGGCTTCCCTGAGAACATTGATATTATGTGCCTTGCAAACATGTAGCAGCTGTCACACACATGTGAGTAGGAGGCAGCTAAAGGGCCTGAGTAATTATAATACCACATCAGACCAAGGAGTGACGGGGTGCGCTGACTGTCTTTCTCAGTTCCTTGCAGACCATTCCCGGGAAATTTGACCCGGTTCTGGTGCCTCTGAAGACATCACTTCTAGTCCCAATGACATTATTTTCCCAATGATGACATCCCTTCTGGTCCTGTCGACATTACTTCTGGTCTGGGGAGCCCAATGATGATGTCACTTCTGGTCCTGATGACATCACTTCCAGTCCCGGGCCCAAAGATGACGTCACTTCCTTTAACCCTTAAACCGCTGGAACCAGCTATAGTCAGTTCTCAATGCAATTTGCCAGCACACCAGAGCTGATCAGTCAGTGCCGTATATTCGTTGAGCAGCCAGCTCACAACCACTGGCGCCTTACAGCCCCACTGTCCCTGGGACTGAGCCGCTGCACTAGACGAGCCTGCCAGCATCAGCGGTTACCTCTGTGTGTTTGCGTGCAGCCAGTTCAAGCACAGTTGACTTGGTGATTTACTGAGTTTCATCAATGGCGTCAGTTGCACTTTGTACATATCATAATACAGGTGCTGGTCATAAAATTAGAATATCATGACAAAGTTGATTTATTTCAGTAATTCCATTCAAAAAGTGAAACTTGTATATTAGATTCATTCATTACACACAGACTGATGTATTTCAGATGTTTATTTCTTTTAATGTTGATGATTATAACTGACAACTGATGAAAGTCCCAAATTCAGTATCTCGGAAAATTAGAATATTGTGAAAAGGTTCAATATTGAAGACACCTGGTGCCACACTCTAATCAGCTAATTAACTCAAAAGCCTTTAAATGGTCTCTCAGTCTAGTTCTGTAGGCTACACAATCAGGGGGAAGACTGCTGACTTGACAGTTGTCCAAAAGACGACCATTGACACCTTGCACAAGGAGGGCAAGACACAAAAGGTCATTGCTAAAGAGGCGGGCTGTTCACAGAGCTCTGTGTCCAAGCACATTAATAGAGAGGCGAAGGGAAGGACAAGATGTGGTAGAAATAAGTGTACAAGCAATAGGGATAACCGCACCCTGGAGAGGATTGTTTAACAAAACCCATTCAAAAATGTGGGGGAGATTCACAAAGAGTGGACAGCAGCTGGAGTCAGTGCTTCAAGAACCACCACACACAGACGTATGCAAGACATGGGTTTCAGCTGTCGCATTCCTTGTGTCAAGCCACTCTTGAACAAGAGACAGCGTCAGAAGCGTCGCGCCTGGGCTAAAGACAAAAAGGACTGGACTGCTGCTGAGTGGTCCAAAGTTATGTTCCCTGATGAAAGTAAATTTTGCATTTCCTTTGGAAATCAAGGTCCCAGAGTCTGGAGGAAGAGAGGAGAGGCACAGAATCCACGTTGCGTGAGGTCCAGGGTAAAGTTTCCACAGTCAGTGATGGTTTGGGGTGCCATGTCATCTGCTGGTGTTGGTCCATTGTGTTTTCTGAGGTCCAAGGTCAACGCAGCCGTCTACCACGAAGTTTTAGAGCACTTCATGCTTCCTGCTGCTGACAAACTTTATGGAGATGCAGATTTCATTTTCCAACAGGACCTGGCACCTGCACACAGTGCCAAAGCTACCAGTACCTGGTTTAAGGGCCATGGTATCCCTGTTCTTGATTGGCCAGCAAACTCGCCTGACCTTAACCCCACAGAAAATCTATGGGGTATTGTGAAGAGGAAGATGCAATACGCCAGACCCAACAATTCAGAAGAGCTGAAGGCCACTATCAGAGCAACATGGGCTCTCATAACACCTGAGCAGTGCCACAGACTGATCGACTCCATGCCACGCCACATTGCTGCAGTAATCCAGGCCAAAGGAGCCCCAACTAAATATTGAGTGCTGTACATGCTCATACTTTTCATGTTCATACCTTTCAGTTGGCCAACATTTCTAAAAATCCTTTTTTTGCATTGGTCTTAATTGATATTCTAATTTTCCGAGATACTGAATTTAGGACTTTCATTAGTTGTCAGTTATAATCATCAACATTAAAAGAAGTAAACATTTGAAATACATCAGTCTGTGTGTAATGAATGAACCTAATATACAAGTTTCACTTTTTGAATGGAATTACTGAAATAAATCAACTTTGTCATGATATTCTAATTTTATGACCAGCACCTGTAGACATTTCATCACGAAGGATTATCAACAGTAAAAATGAGTATACTGGCAATCCTAGCACCAAGAAACAATGAAGTCAAACGAATTAACGCCAAAAGTGACGATCGGTTACACTGCAAATTTGTTAAATGCGTATCAATAGACTCTGCTGACACAGTTGGTGGTGATTGTGCGGAAGATGAAAATATCAACTTATAATATCCCGAAGAATATCTAACAATCGTTAACACCGTCTGGTCTTCCACCACACAAATTACTGTAGAAAGAAGGATGTATCCAAGAAAGGTAATGTAGTACTTATCTTCAGGGGATAACATTACACAACAAAGGAGATCTTGATATGCCATTCGTATTAAAACGTTATCAGTTTCCCGTTAGAGTAGCTTTTGCAAAGACAATTAACAAATTTCAAAGACAAATATTCGAAAAAGTCATTTTATTTAATAGAGAAAAAGAAACTAAATTCAATCACGTGCAGTTATACGTTGCGTTGTCACGATGAAAGTCCAAACACAGAATCACAATTCAATGCGATATTGACGAAAATTTAATTTAAAAATTGTTTTTACTTATGTTTTACAGTAAAAGTGTAAGTTTAAAAAGTTTTTGCGTGTTAATTTCGAAGCCAAACAGAACGAAATCGTATTACGCAATGAATAACTGTGACGTAACATGTGTGATATGGACGCTGTATAGTGCCCGACCTGACACAGACTCACACTGAGGCACATGTAAAACACTTAAGAACTTTTATTTTTCTTCACCTGTCAGGCGCATCCTCCCCGTGAACCCCACAGGCAATACACAGTCCCAAAAGCACTTTAAGGCAACACAAAACACTTTTCTGGCACTACCACTCCTCCTCCCATCTAGCTTCGTCCTCCACCTCCCGACTCTGGCCCTTGAGTAGTGGCTGCAGGCTCTTTTTGTAGCCCTCCAGGTGGTAATTGGCCTAATTAGGCGGCACTTCCGGGTGTGGCTGCATTTCAGCCCACAGAGGCTCGTTAAGCTGTGCAGCTCCTCTGGGTGGTGGCCATGGAGCCCAACAGGTCTGAGTCCTGAAGTCCCACACCTGTGGCCCCGATGTAACCCAGGAGGGCTGCAACCACACGATCCGGGGGACATAGACTGCATCCCATGCCTGCTCCCCCGGATCCAGTGTTGAAGGGGCATCCCAGCCAGGCACTGGACCCGGCCGTCCATCACACATGAAACAAAATTTACATTCAAATTACTACATTTTAACATTTTTTAATATGGTCAATTACTTGCTGTAATGTAAAATAATTAGTAAATTCTACATGCACATTCCCATATGTGAGCAGCAGAACAGCAAAGAGGCTAGCGTATAGCGCAAGCACGGGGGGTTGGTGAGCGAAGCGAGCAGGGAGCAAAGCCACCTAGTAATTCATTAAAATTATTAAACAAACTGAATAACTTATAAAGGAACTGATTTATTGTATAACAGGAATACCAAAGGTGGCAATCATCTTCAAGATTTGAATTCCAATATGAAGATACATGGAAGCAAAAGCGTCTTTTCAGCTATGGATAAACCGTAACCCACGGTCAGTCTGCTGCACGTTATACCGCTAAGCAAAGCGCAGTCCTGCCCTGTCCTTGTTCTTTGTGTGCCGTAGAAGCCGTACCCTACAACGTGGGCCTTGTTATATGCTCAGTGGCTCTCATCCTCTGCCTCTGAACATCTGCAGCTCCCTTTCTAAAGCAATCCTACGCTTATATCACATTAGATCAAGCATCGTTTCGCTGAAGGCTGATCTCATTGGCTCTTTATAATAAAAATCTACAGATAAATCAGTCATTCAGTTTTAAATTGCTTTCATCTACAGTTCATTTCCAGAGAAATTACTCTTTTTGTACTTTTATAGCTTAGTTACCTACAGCAGCATGAGAAGTCACTGCTGAATGAGGTGGTTGTGTGCACGTATTCCTTTTCCTGGCCTTGTAATGGAGACCAGAGCAGCAATCAAACGACTAAAAGAGGAAAGCATGCAAGAGATACAAGCTGGTGTAGCCGCCGTCAAGGTAAAATTGAAACATCAAGTAATTCATAGTTTTAGTCACACAGAATGTTTCTCTGTTTTAAGATAGACTAGTTCACAGATTTGCCAGTGCTTTTTAATGGCAGATTTTGAAAGTTCAAAACTATGTAAATCGCAATCTGTTTGAGATATCTCCATGAAAATGGAACGATCTCGACAAATTTCTCTGCAAAATAAGTGTGGCAAATGTCAACAAATTCCGTCAATGGTGGGTCGATGTGTTTAATGCGGACAGACAGACAGACATGGCTATTGCAGTAGGTGCTTCTCGCATTACATGTAAAGGCATCTAATAAAAATAGCTCCACTGTGACTGTATGAGCTGTAAGTTGCCTTTGCCTTGTATAAAAGCGTTGTCTAAATAATTACATGTAACATGTTTCTGCCAGCAGTGTCTCTGCTCGCCACAGTTGTACTGTCATTCCTACTCTTCCTTATCAAAGCTGTCCTCACAAACTGTAGTATTATGAGCCACTGATTTGTTTTTTCTACAACAGTTAACATGAAACTATCTTGGGAGAAGACAGTGAAGAATGTTATTTCATAATTCTTGCAGCACACTTATTGTATTAATGGCTGTTTTGTATGCCACAGAAATGGGGCAGAAAATGATGTTCACTCACAGAAGCATGCAATTTAGGTAACACACATTAAACGGGTCACTTATGGCCGCCCCTGTTCATTACTGATGTATTGATAGTTTTAATCAAACGTGGACAGGTTCTTCCCCTCTGGATGCCTAATTCTGGTAATAACTGAACTTGCTGACTAATTGGCCTTTTATCTATTTCTCGATGTGAGTGTGTCTGTGGTGCTGTGAGGTCTTGTTTTGCCAGAGTGTTTCAGGATCATTATCAGCACAGCATTACTGATTCCTCAATTGCCTCTCCCACCCTCTGGTTACTTCTACCTAAAAAGCAGATCAGCCCTCATGTTCAAGAGTGTGTCTGTCTTCTCAGAGAGAACCACCCATCTTCAGAACGTGGTTGCTTACTTCTCTATAAAAAATGTTCAGACTGGTTCATTTGCAGATTGAATTCAACAATCCATTCATAAAAGAACACATTTAAATCAGCGCAGCATCCAGCCATGGATGGGCTCCCACTCCATCACAGGGCCCACCTGTACACGTAGCTAACTTAGAGTCCCCCTGTAACCTAACACACGTAGCTTTGGGATGAGGGAGGGAAACAGAAGTAGGATTTCAATTCAAGAATCTGGAGAATTGAAGCAGCAGCATGAACCACCATCTCTACCACACTGCAGCGACGTAGCTAGGGGTGGGCTGAGGGGGCAGTCCACCCCGGATGGCACATTTTTGAGGGCGCCATTATTGGCCAAAAGGCTCAGTACAATTTATGTGTAAGCAGCAGGGTTCACAAAAATATCACTCACGAATGAAAAAAGTGAGTGGCGCATTGGGTAGCGCTGCTGCCTCGCAGTTGGGAGACCTGGGGACCTGGGTTCGCTTCCCGGGTCCTCCCTGCGTGGAGTTTGCATGTTCTCCCCGTGTCTGTGTGGGTTTCCTCCGGGCGCTCCGGTTTCCTCCCACAGTCCAAAGACATGCAGGTTAGGTGGATTGGCGATTCTAAATTGGCCTTGGTGTGTGAGTGTGTTTGTGTTTGTCCTGCGGTGGGTTGGCACCCTGCCCGGGATTGGTTCCTGCCCTGTGTTGGCTGGGATTGGCTCCAGCAGACCCCCCCGTGACCCTGTGTTTGGATTCAGCGGGTTGGAAAATGGATGGATGGATGAAAAAAGTAAAATTCTCTGATTTTTATCCACAAATGCTTCAAAAATAATTTTCAGACTGTCCTTCTGTGGCGGCATCAGACGCAGCAGTTGAAATTTATGAGGCAATGACAAAAATAAACATAAAAATTACACCGATAATAATTTCTAGGAAGATAAACAGCTAATTTACAATTTATAATTTTGTTTCGTCATCAATCCGAATGCATTCTTGCTCTGCGCAGAAAACATCCCCACCTCTCACTTGTACACTACACTGGACCTGGTTTTCACAGCATAATTATATTAAACTAATAATTAGAACACGGCTTATCAGTGCGTCTATACTATACTCTTCTCTAGTTGATGCTTATAAATAATTATGTGGGAAAAATGATTGCTGTTTCTCTATAAATTAATAAATCTATGCAAAATGTATCTTAATTTTTCTCTATACATCATTTTAATTTTCTATTTAAACAGGTTAAGATATTCAGATAGGGGCGGCACGGTGGCACAGTGGTAGTGCTGCTGCCTCACAGTAAGGAGACCTGCGTGGAGTTTGCATGTTCTCCCCGTGTCTGTGTGGGTTTCTTCCCACAGTCCAAAGACATGCAGGTTAGGGTGATTCTAAATTGTCCCTAAATTGTGCTTGGTGTGTGTGAGTGTGTGTGTCCTGCGGTGGGTTGGCGCCCTGCCCGGGATTGGTTCCTGCCTGGGGCCCGTGTTGGCTGGGATTGGCTCCAGCAGACCCCCGTGACCCTGTGTTAGGAAATAGCCGGTTGGAAAATAGAATGGATGGATGGAAGATATTCAGATATGTTAGAGGGCGGAAAATTGAATCACCGCCTTGCCCCGAGCGGCACGAACTCGAGCTACGGCACTGCCAGACTGAGTATTAATGATATAAATTAGCTGTGTAAGGGTTTTCTTCAAAGCTTACTGCATACTGAAGAGAGCATTCAGATGTACAGTAAATGTTAATCAGAATTACATTTATTGGCCAAGTATGCACACATACAAGGAATTTGACTCTGGTTCTGGTGACTCTCCAAGTATAAGTTCCATAATCGACATACAAACAGCGAGATTAAAAACAAGACAGGGAATGTAAATGCAAAATACAGAGTGCAAGAAATGCTGAAATAAACACTGCAAAACAAGCATTAACAATACAGTATGTAAACAAGACCCTGGGAGGTCTGAGGGGTGGGCCTGATTAAGCTGAATTAACCATTTGTGGGCATGGTGGCCTGTGGGGAAAAAAAACGTTCTTATATCTGTTTGTATTGGCGTATATTAATCTTTAAGGCCTCGCTGATGGATGAAGTGAGGGGTCGGTGACGATTTTCATGATTCTGGAATAGTGCAGGTGCTATAAGGTGGGCAGACTGGCACCAAAGACCTGACTCTTCGTTGTAGCCCGTTTCTGTCAGGATTAGTCACTGATCCTCACTGAACCTCACTGTTGTGGATGAGCTGAGAGCAGACTCAATGACTGCTGTGTAGAATTGAATCAGCACCTTCTGTGGAAGGTTGAACATCATAAGCTTTCGCAGGAAGTACATTCGCTGTTGTGGAATTTTTTTTATGATGGTCGCTACATTGGTCTCCTGTTTCAAGTCCTGAGAGATTATAGATCCCAGAAAAGTGGTCTCCACAACTGTCATAGTAGTATTAAGTATGGAGAGGGGGATAATAATAATCCACTTGGACAGAGGCAGTGGTGCTGTATGAATTATGTTTCTAGACTTCTCTAGCGCCTTCAACACAATCCAACCTCTGCTCCTTAGGGACAAGCTGACAGAGATGGGATTAGATTCATACCTAGTGGCATGGATTGTGGACTATCTTAAAGACAGACCTCAGTATGGGCATCTTGGGAACTGCACGTCTGACATTGTGGTCAGCAACACAGGAGCGCCGCAGGGGACTGTACTTTCTCCGGTCCTGTTCAGCCTATATACATCGGACTTTCAATACAACTCGGAGTCCTGCCACGTGAAAAAGTTCGCTGACGACACTGCTGCATCAGGAATGGGCAGGAGGAGGAGTATAAGGACCTAATCAAGGACTTTGTTAAATGGTGCGACTCAAACCACCTACACCTGAACACCAGCAAAACCAAAGAGCTGGTGGTGGATTTTAGGAGGCCCAGGCCCCTCATAGACCCCGTGATCATCAGAGGTGACTGTGTGCAGATGGTGCAGACCTATAAATACCTGGGAATGCAGCTGGATGATAAATTAGACTGGACTGCCAGTACTGATGCTCTGTGTAAGAAAGGACAGAACCGGTTATACTACCTTAGAAGGCTGGCGTCCTTCAACATCTGCAATAAGATGCTGCAGATGTTCTATCAGATGGTTGTGGCGAGCGCCTTCTTCTACGAGGTGGTGTGCTGGGGAGGCAGCATAAAGAAGAAGGACGGCTCACGACTGGACAAACTGGTGAGGAAGGCAGGCTCTATTGTAGGCATGGAGCTGGACAGCTTGACATCTGTGGCAGAGCGACGGGCGCTGAGCAGACTCCTATCAATTATGGAGAATCCACTGCATCCACTAAACAGGATCATCTCCAGACAGAGGAGCAGCTTCAGCGACAGACTGTTGTCACTGTCCTGCTCCACTGACAGACTGAGGAGATGGTTCCTCCCCCAAACTATGCGACTCTTCAATTCCACCCAGGGGGGTAAACGTTAACATTACATAAAGTTATTGTCTGTTTTTACCTGCATTTTTATTACTCTTTATTTTAATATTGTTTTTTATCAGTATGCTGCTGCCAGAGTATGTGAATTTCCCCTTGGGATTAATAAAGTATCTATCTATCTATCTATCTATCTATCTATCTATCTATCTATCTATCTATCTATCTATCTATCTATCTATCTATCTATCTATCTATCTATCTATCTATCTATCTATCTATCTATCATATAGTGCCTTGTAGGTCTATCTATCTATCTATCTATCTATCTATCTATCTATCTATCTATCTATCTATCTATCTATCTATCTATCTATCTATCTATCTATCTATCTATCTATCTATCTATCTATCTAATATTGCATTACCTCTCCTAAAGTCCACTGTTATCTCCACATTTTTTAATTCTGGCTACACTGAAGGGCTGACTGCTTAACCTCCCTTCTGTATACAGACCCTTCACCATTCCTGATGAGTCCAATGATGGTTGTGTCATCCGCATTTTTAATACATTTGACAGAGGGGTCCTTAGAGGTGCAGTCATTGGAATAGAGGTAGAAGAGCAGTGGGGAGAGCACACATCCCTGGGGGGTACCCTTGTTGATTGTGTGATAGCTAGATGTGAGTTTCCAAAGGTTTCATCTGCTGCTTCCAAATTTGTCAGGAAATTGGTGATCCATTGGCAGGTGGAGGCGAGGAGAGAAAGTTGGGTGAGTTTCAAGTGGAGGAGCTCCGGGATTATTGTATTGAGTACAGAGCTGAAGTCCACAAACAGAATGCCTGCATATGTCCACAGGGTCTCATTTAGCAGGAGATTCATAATTTTGAAATCGAGCAGCTTCTGCAGGCCTATGGGGGCTGAACTGCTCCTGTCAAGTTTTTGAATGTGGCAGATGGGAGAAGGGAGATAGAATGGATCCTAGTAATTACCAAGAAGTCTTACTTCTGTGCCATGCAAGATAATGGAAACTATAATAAGAAATGAATTAGAAAATTACCTACAGTATATGAAAATAAATAGTTGTGCTGCTTGTCTAAGATGAGCTGAAATCTAAGTACAATGGTACCTCTGGTCACGACCATAATTCATTCCACAACTCTGGACGCGACCCAATTTGGTCACAACCCGAATGTAATTTCCCCATAAGATTGTATGTAAATATGATTTATCCGTTCCAGACTGTATGAATTGTATGTACATTTTTTTAAAGATTTTTAAGCACAAAAATAGTTAATTATATCATAGAATGCACAGTGTGTAATAGTAAACTAAATGTAAAAACATTGACTAACACTGAGAAAACCTAGAACAACAGAGAAACTAACATTGCAGCAGTTCGTGTTAGACCAGTTTCATATAAGACCCTTACAAACCACTCACTGTAAACACTTTTTTTATGAGTATTAAGCACAGGGAAAAAAAGTAAAGTTTGAAAAATCCTTAATTTTAACAAAACTAACTTTAAACAACCAAGAAAACCAACCTTGCATGAGTCGAGTTCTGGCATGAAGGAAGTGAGGAGGAAGCTGGGTGGAGAGGAGATTAAAGTTTTGAGGGCGAGTCCGGATCCACGACAAAGGGAGGTTCTCCTTCAGGTGTTTTCTCTCTTGTGATTTCTTCTATTTCTAGGGTTTCTGGTGTTTTTAGCCGTTTAGCTGGTGGACCAGACAGTTCACATCAAATGAACGCACATCTGACTGAGAATGATGTACAGGGAGAGACTGAACACGTGCATCGTCTTTGTTAGGCCCTGTGTACACAAACAAAAAAAAATGGGAAACGGAGAATAGGAAATCATTGGCGCGTACGAACCGGAAGGGAAACTGGCCGCCAGTGTTTTTGTCCTCCACCAGAGCGTGTGGTCGTGAACAAATGCGAAATTTTGGTGAACGTTTTGATCGTAACCTGATTTGTACGTGTTCGGAAATGTTTGTAACCAGAGGTTCTACTGTAATTAACATAGACCTTGAAGTTAATGTTTGCAGTGCATCATCTATTAGAATGTATTTTGTAATGCATTGTGACAGATTGGGGGCGCTATTGCTCCCTTGAACCCTCAGATCAGATGCCCGACACCAGATAAAAGTCCAATAATTATTTTTATTTGGACAATAATGTGCACCAAGCACCCTCCAGTCCACAATACTCATAAATATGCAATACTCAATAAACAATAATCAATCCTCCACTCCCAGACGTGTTGTCACCCTTCCTCCTGACTCAGCTCGCCTGTCTGGGATCTCCCACGGTCCTTTATAGTCCTTGACCTGGGTCAGATCAAAACTCTTCTTTTTCTTTATCCCGGAAGTACATCATTTTTTCTGCTCCTATGACTGGGAAGTACTTCCGGGTTATAGGGAAAGTAGCAGTCCCTGCTCCTCCCTGCAGCGTCCCCTGGAGGCCCCCATGGTATCCAGCAGGGCTGTGATGTAAAACTCCACTGTTCATGATGCCTCTATGTTGCAAGAAGGGCTCCACCTGGCGGCATGGGGGTAGGCCTATTGGCCGGGATGAATGGCTGGCCATATCCCACAGCATGTATTAATAAAATGCACTGTATTTGTCATTCTAACAGATGGCACATCACAGACGTTTGTAGTAATAAAGCACATTACTACAAATAATTTGTGATGTGCCTTCTGTTGGAATGAAAAATGCAGTGCATATATTTCTGTTATATTCCATTTAGTATGGCATTTGTAAAAGTAGTGTTAATGTCTGAGATGCACCATGTGTTGGAATTACAAATACAAGACATTATTTTTCTATGGATGTTTGTGATGCTTTTGGAATGACAGAGACATAGCAACCGGATGCAAAACACATTACACCTTGTTACAACAGCAGAAGACCACGTCAGATCCCACTCCTGTCATCCAAGAACAGACAGCTGAGGCTGTAGAGGGCATAAGCGCCCCAACACAGGACAGCTGAAGACCGCTGTCAACACATCCTGGCCTGCTGAGTCTCGATTTCTGCTGAAGCACACTGATGAGACGGTCAGAATTTAAATGAATCCGTGCACCCAACCTGACTTGTGTCAACACTCCAGGGGGCTGCTGGTGGTGTAACAGTGTAGGGTGTAAGTTTACTTGGCCCACTTTGGGTCCGTTAATACCCATCAATCGTCACTTGAGTTCCACAGCCTTTTTGAGGATTGTTGCTGTCCAAGTGTGACCCGTCATGGTCACAATTCACCCATCTTTCAATGGCTACATCTTGCATGGTCACAAAGCAGGAGTCGTTTTGAACTAGTTTCACGACCGTGACGATGAGTTCAGTGTTCTTTAGTGGCCTTCCCAGTCACTGGATCCGAATCCAACAGAACACCTTTGAGATGTGGTGGAACGGGACATTCACAGCATGAAGATGGAGCTGACAGATCAGCAATCATCTCAACATGGAGCTGAATCTCAAGAGATTGTTTCCAACATCTTCTGGGATCCATGCCATGAAGAACAGAGGCTGTTTTGAGAGCTACAGGAGGCCCTGCCCCGAATCAGTGTAGCGGTCCTGTTAATGAGCTCAGTGACTGCATCTGGCCATCTCTTTCCAGTGTTTTGGGCAGTCATCATGGCAGCACGTCACCTAACCCCGGAAGTCGGTTTCCAGTTGCCCTGCCATGCACATTTTTGGGATTTGGGTGGGAAAACCTACTTTGAAACCATTTTTGTGCAAAATCCACACCGGCAATGAGCAGACTGAGATTCAAACCCAACACCGCAGAGCTGTGAGAAAGCAATGCTAACCACTGTGCCACTTTATGGGCTCTTGATGAACACGCAGTGTGCTACTAAAAGAACAGGCACTTATGCTGTGCGCTAGTGAAAATAATTAGAAATCATGAAAAATAACCAATCTTACAGAAATGAAAGTCAATTGATCACTGCGCATTGTTAAAGGCCCTTTAAATGGCTAATAGCTTTAATTGGGTTCATTACAAAGATGTGAAAAGGGTAACACGTCGCCTGTGGTGTTAGTGAAACTGGCCTTTGCAAGGATGGAGCTCTTTCACAGAGGATTATTTTGCTATATAAAACTCACATTCGCCGTCTTTGAAAGGTATTAGGTAGTAATTTAAAAGCTATTTTCCCCGTCTGGGTTACCATGGCACTGGTCAACTCTCATGATTTTTACCAAGTTACATTTTTTCATTATTGATAAAAATTAAAAAGCTTTTCATTTGAACCCATCTACCCAGGGATGCCCTATACTTGAGCCTGAATGTGTTTCTCCAAGTGAATTTAATATGTCACCATCTCCGCTCAGTGATATAGAAGAACTGCTCAATCAGTTACAGTACAATGATGGACAGTTGTACTCAACATCACCGCGCGCTGCTCTTCGCTTTTCATCTGCTAACTCCAATCATTTTGCTGCTACTTTTACTGCAGAACCCTTTGAAGTGTGGGCAACAGCCCGGACACAGACAGGTAGACATCATAGTTTCACCCAACACACGTTTATTTACAGTATGTACAATACAATAGTGCACACAATCCAGTGCCGCAGCACCAATCACCCTTTACAGTCACTGGTCCGCCTCCACTCCTCTCCTCTGAGCTCCGTCCTTCATCCTCCCGACTCTTGCCCCTGACTGGAGGGAGGCGGCCCCTTTTATTCACCCCGGATGGGCTCCAGCTGCATCCTGAGGGCTCGTAGCCACACCCCTGTGTGGCGGAAGCTCCAGCGGTGAAACCAGAAGTCCACCGGGTGTCTCCAATTCTCTTCCCCCCAGCACTTCCCGGTGTGGCGGAAGTACGGAGGTCCAACACTCCCAAGGCATTGGGGCGCCCCCTGGCGGTGACCACGGGCCCCTACAGGGATGAGCTTCCAGGCTCTGTACCCGTGGTCCCCACAGCAACCAGGGAGGATGCCCCCTCGTGTTCCGGAGGATCCACAAGCCCTCCTCCGGTCCTCCTGGGCATCCCGCCGGGCACCACAGAAGTCAGAAGGAGGTTAACTTTGTAGAGATTTTCCAACATTTTGGATGGTAAAAAATGTTAAACCAGCATGCAGGTTATTAATAAGGTCATCTACTTTACTTTTGTTCCATCCATTAAACTATTAGAAGTTCACAAACTGGAGAGCATCTGTCTGAGGGCAGCCTGTGCCCATTGCGGGTCTGTCAGTCCGTGGCAAAGGTGATTCCTGTGATGGCCTCCTGCCTCTGTTAGGGGTGCAGTGATACTGCTTCGGGATTGTTTCAGAGGTGAAATGTTGTGGAAGTGGGAACACAACCAGCGCCTCTCGCCCCAAAGTTGAACTGGGAATCCTGGCATCAATGGGTGCCAAGTTGGAACAATCACTTAGAGCAGAGGTTCTCAGTGTCGGTCCTGGGGGTCCACTGTGGCTGCAGGTTTTTGTTCCAACCAGCTTCAATTTTTAATTGGACTAATTAAGTGAAGTGTTATTTGTCAAATTCTGTGTTTTGGGAAAATGCAGAAATTAGAAAACTACGTTTGGTATATTAAAATGTACCAAGCAGTTATATTGGAATAATGTATTTTGTTTTCTTTTTAACAATATTTTCATCTTGATCTTCATTCTGTTTTTTGCAGAGTGTTCTAATTGTTTAATTAATTCATTATTTTCTAATTAGTGGGTCTAACGCTGAAGTAGTTGCAGCCTTGTTGTTTGCCTGGCTGTCTGCTCCGCTGGTTGTCATTATTAGGATACAATGAAGGGAGCAAACTGCACAGAGAACAACAAAAGGTTGTTAAGCATTTCAATCTCTAGCAAAAGCATAAATATTCCTAAATGTCTTATAAATGTAAAACATGCTGCGGTGCTTTCTTAATGAAGAATAAGTGAAGAGAAAAAAAAATGTCTGCTAATTAATTGAGCTCAGTGTTATCAGATGTTGTCACTGATTAGGAATCTGGCTGGAACAAAAACCTGAAGCCACAGTGGGCCGCCAGGACCGACATTGAGAACCCCTGACTTAGAGGAAAGCCCCTCTCATGGTACGTGAATGGCTTTTTAGTAAGAAACGTGTATTATACTTGTTTATATTGTGTACAGTGACCTTTTACTTTCTCGTATACAAAGTATAGGGAAAGTATTGAAGTCCTCCAAAAATTCAATTTCGAGAATTTGATGAATCTCGATGTTTTAGACCTCCCTGAGTCTGAAAATACCATTTTTGCAATTATGTCTGTGTGTTTGTCTGGGATGCCTCACTCTGGGAGGACCGGGGGAGCAAGTGTGGCCAGAACGTTACCTCCTCCGGAACGCTCGATGGCAGCCCCCTTAAGTTGCAGTGGTGCCTCAGACTCCCATAGGGCTTCATGGGAGTTTGGAGCAGCCCTGTTGGAATCCATGGGTACTGCCAGGGGGTGCTACAACTGCTGCTGAGCCCTGGAGAGCAGCTCTTCCGCCACCTCAGACACCTGGAGCACTTCCAAGTGCCTTATATAAGGGGTCAGCAGACACCACTCAGAGAGCCGAAGTCGGGAGGAGGAGGACAAAACTTGCTGAGGAGGAGTGGAGAAGAAAAAAGGACTGAGAGAAAAGAAAGAATGAGAGACAAAGAGAGAAGAGAAGAGGAAAAGAAAGTGTGTGTTTGGGCTGTTGGGGACACTGAACTGTAACTAAATCACGTGCTTGTTGTACTCTGTCTGTGTCGAGTTAGCACGGTTATAGCTCCATATGTCTTCCACAGGTGGCGTAGTCGGCAGGATTCCTGGCCATATTGAAAGGCAGGGGCGTGCAATATTAAATCTTGTTACAGCGCGAGGCACTGCTGCAACCCAACGGGGCTGCCATCTAGCGTTCCGAGGGAGGTAACGTTCTGGCTACACTTGCTCCCCCGGTCCTCCCAGCATGAGGCGTCCCGGCCGGGTGAGGGCCCTGTCCATCCGCCACAATATACAGACACACAGACAGACAAACACACAGACGCAATTGCAAGGGCCTCAGCCGTCTGCCACAATGTATGTAAATGTGATAACTTGAGTACACTCCCACTCAGGTCAACCAAATTTTGCATACAAGTATTAGATACAAAGCGTAGATTTCTATCAACTTTTGATCAATTTCCGTTAACCGGACGTGGTACTGTACCTTTTATTCATGCAGCTATGGAGTCTGATTTATTTAGCTTTACTTTTGAACAACTTTACCTTACTCAACTTTACTTTTTTATAATAATTGTTCAATATATTATTAATTTAATTTGTTGTTGATGGTTCTTTATGGTACATAATATAAAAATATAATCATTGTCTTGCGGTTTACTCCTCAAATATCCATCCCCATATCTGAGTATATAAAAAATTCGAGGGGAGACCACGCCTGATTTTTATTTTTAAAAGTCAAATCCATCTTATTTCAGCTTTCTGTCTTTCTTCTTGTTATTTGGAGTACCATTTTCATTTAATTCTTCGATATTTTCCAATTTTTACAAGTATCCTGATTCTCCAATCAGAATTTTCATTTTCTTTGTAAAACTTTGGAAGTACCAAAGAGCGGGATGTCAACTTTTACATTTCACACACTTCTGGAGCCTTAACAAGGGGGTGGGCGGCTAGTCGGCTAGTTGGCCGAGGTCTCCAGGACTTTGTCTGACTTAACCCACTGTTGGACCCCCAGAGGTTTATTGTTGCTGACCGCAGTTTTTGTTTTACTGGCCTCCACTGTCAACTGACTACAGCTCAGCAATTCATTAATAAACAGGTCATGTTGGTTTTCATTTATGTCAATCGGTTTTAAACTACTTTGCTTTACTGTGTCTTTATGAGTGCTAATTGTGTATTAAGTAATTTGTGAAATGTATCCTTACATATTACCTGAGAATTTGTCACAGTACTCTGTGCCTGCACTCGGTGAAGAGCAGTATACAAAATTAAATGAATTGAATTGAATTAAACAGCAGGACGTTAAGCCAAAAAAGAACTGAAACGGCAACTGTTTAGAACTCCTTTTACAAAAGAATCATAACATCAAAACACGTGAGCTTGGCCAAAGAGGAAACTTATTTTCTGTGATGGTAGCTGAATATGAAGTTGTGACAGCAAAGCAGGTATTGCATAGCTGCCACCGAGGGAGATGTAAATGCACCCGGTATTACTGTCCATGACTTTTAATTATTAGCTACCATCTTGAAGAAATTAAGGAATTCTGAGTGATGAACTAAAATATGGAGCTCTGATACAGCAATGGAGCTTGCAGGATTGATCACATACATGATGGTGTCTGCTTTTGCTGCTATGTGTTATGAAAGGATAAGTTTGGTATTTTTCAAGTTAGTTATTTCTTCTCAGTATATGTTCATTTGCCACATAAAAGTGTAGTATATTTTTAGAAAACTAGGAGGCAACCTGCTTGCTTAGCTTGCCAACCCCTATTCCCCCCCACTCCAGTGCTACGCGCCTCTGTGAAGATGGGGGCTGAACACACCCCAAGGAGACGCGGTTGCTCCTCTGAAACCCCTCTTAAACGGTGAGACAATGGAAACAAATAACAGTTGGTTTTTTTATCTCCTCTTTGCTCAATCAGCTGCTAGTTTGCTGCTTCTGCTTCTGTGCCGCGTGATCTGCATATCATGCAGTGCTTCAAATGTTTAAAAGCTGAACAGCAGTTGTCCTTTTGTCCTCAAACACTATGCGATCTCCTCTTGCTGTTCTGTTATTTCACCGAGCAATATTTTCCATTTGTTTGTGCTAATGCGATCTTTATTGTCATTTTTTGAGACTTTCGAATTTTTCTACTTCCATTATCTCTAACCTACTCTGAATGTGTATCACAGGACACAGGGTCACATTGCTTCCAAAGGTTGTAAGTATGACGTGCACCGCAGGGCACACACACACACACACACACACCAAACACACACTAGGGACAATTTTGGATCGCCAATCCACCTAACCGGCATGTCTTTGGACTGTGGGAGGAAACCGGAGCGCCTGGAGGAAACCCACGCAGACATGGGGAGAACATGCAAACTCCACGCAGGGAGGACCCGGGAAGCGAACCCAGGTCTCCTAACTGCGAGGCAGCAGCGCTACCCACTGCGCCACCGTGCCGCCCCCATTTATAATCAATGGTGCAATTTTCAAAGATGAAGAAGATGTTTAGAAGTTGTCCTCATGTGAAACAACTAAATCCAGCTCAGGGTTGTTTCTGTTTATTTGCTATAATATTTACTGAGCTTCTGTAAAATGTTAAATTTCCCTTTTGGGAGAAATAAAGTACTTACTAACTATCTATCTATCTATCTATCTATCTATCTATCTATCTATCTATCTATCTATCTATCATATGCTGCCTTACAATTCTATCTATCTATCTATCTATCTATCTATCTATCTATCTATCTATCTATCTATCTATCTATCTATCTATCTATCTATCTATCTATCTATCTATCTATCTATCTATCTATCTATCATATACTACCTTAGAATTCTATCTATCTATCTATCTATCTATCTATCTATCTATCTATCTATCTATCTATCTATCTATCTATCTATCTATCTATCTATCTATCTATCTATCTGCCACACTGGACAGCTGTAAATGCTGCCTTCAGTTGAGTTATTTTTGCATTAAATTATTATTGTTTTATTGATGAAGATGAGGCACAGTAAGATGCTGTAATGTAGGTATATGAGTGTGTTGGCCACTCGATGAAGAGGTGACCACGTTTACGAAGTCTTCGCACGCTGCGCTGTTTGTTTCCCTCCCACTGTGCCTCTTTGCAGCTCTAGTTCAGCACTGTTAACCAAAATCAGAATACAGGAGACTTTTTGCTATAATGTGGTTAGTCGAGGGGATGTCAGTCATTAAAGTATTCAATTTCTAGTACACACCGACTCTAAATGACTTAACAAGCAATTTAGAACCACGTCTACCCTAGAAATGTGGCTCTTTTAATGACTAGTATGCTCCTGATTTAATGAGTGAAATGCCTGAAAATGTCGCAGGCCCTTTTCTCGAGTGTGATCTGGGGTGTCCTAATGGCAGGCTTTTGTGAACAGGTGCTTACAAGGATCATGACTGGAAATGTCTGCCTTATAGGATGGAAATAATGTGAAGGATACTATATTTGAATTATTTATGAATACTCAGATTTGGAATGTGTGTTCACAGATTGAATGAGTGAAGTTAGTCGGACAGCTCGGGGAGGTGGTTTTTGAATGTGATCTTTAGTGCCCCCCACCTCCCCCATCACCTTTGTGTAAGTCTCTTTAAGGTAGACTGCTGCTTTATAAAATCATTTTGGCAGCAGGTAAGGAAGTGTGGGTCGATGAATCCAGTTAAAGGATTTTCACATTTTAATTCTTGCAGTTCTCCTCAAGGACATTAGTTTAGGACGAGTACATAAATATCGGTAGCTTAGAACAAGTAAGTGCCAACTTTAGTGTAGGGACATGGCTCTCGCGTCATTTCATAGATGGGGGGGGGGGGGGGGGTTTGTGTCTCAGAATACATTATTGTCTGACTTTGTGCATTTTAATAAAAGCTTATTTTCAATCTATTGCTTTAAAAACACCAGTCTGGAGAAGACTGATGAATGTTTAAAAATGCATCTTTTGGCATTTAATAATGAATGAATATTGATTTAAGTGAACAGGAGATATGGGCTGTGTTTCCAAGAGGTCATTTAGAAGGCAAAGCGGATCATTATTTTATACCACATTCTAATTAAATGTAATGGAAATATAAAAGTAGATTTCAAAAAACTAATTTCAGTCATGAAGAGCAGAGGGGTCTATTTCTCACCCTTTGGCTTTGCCGGCTACTTTGATTTTTTTGCACTCGTCATCAGGAGTCGTGTTTGTGGAGTGTACATCTCCACGTCTCCTTTAGACTGCTGAGCCTCTGTGGTGCTCTCATTATGGCAGTGCTTGGTTTATTCTTGTCGTTACATGGATTGCTCCCTAAAGCAGGTGAATCAATCCTTAATTAGCTCCATATCTCTTGTGCTGGTCACGTTTGAGCAATAAAGCAACTTAACAAATATGTCATCATTCAGTCAGCTCTCTTTTTGTAAAACAGTGATGCCTTTGCCAGGCAGCCAGATGGAAGCACAGCCATTTTTTAGATTCATCTCCAAACTGTATGAGTGTAAAAGATGAGCGACTTTGCCATGATCTCTGCCAACATCTTTGTTCACTGAGATGATTTAGTGTGAGGTTTACTCATCTACTGGACGCTCCTGTTGAAAGAAAGAAAGAAAGAAAGAAAGAAAGAAAGAAAGAAAGAAAGAAAGAAAGAAAGAAAGAAAGAAAGAAAGAAAGAAAGAAAGAAAGAAAGAGATTCCCTTTTACTTGTATAGTTTTCACTCTCGGTGACCCCTGCTACAAGCCTTGAGCTGTTTTTGTTTAGTTGAGTAGTGACTGGCGAGTGGGCTGCAAGGAGCGGTCAGATCAGGCCAATGCATTAACTGAACCTGACACTTCCATTACAGCGAGGACATTAGAAGGGTCAGCTGAGGTGGGACGGTTTGGAGACAAAGTCAGAGAGGCGAGATTGCGTTGCTTTGGACATGTGCAGAGGAGAAATGCTGAGTGTATTCTCGTAGTATTTCCCTCTACTTAGCCATTACCTGTTTTCTTCAAGGGTAAGTGTACTCGTCAAGTTTGTTATCGGGTTGGTCTACTGTTACACTGTAAGATTAACACACACATACACACAGACCCTAACCACAACAGTGCCCCATGAATAACACACACACAACTGATTAACCTTTAGCACTTTAAACCACACAAGTGCTTAAGGAATAACACAGCCTGTCACTCGGCACTTCAAGAGACTTACTTATTATCGGCATGAACAACATACGATGTTTTAATGATATCTCAGACCCAAATTTTACTTTTGGTCTACAAGAATACATTGAAACATACAAAAGGCTCAGCAGTCTTGACTATATGCCATTTATCAGCCAAGAATACCTTCTATATGTCCTGTTCCCTACTATTGGGTGGAGCTCTCACCCTCAGCCTTAATAAACCTCACAGTACAGAGGTAACGGCAAATCTCCGGCTACACCAGCTGCTCAAAGAAATCTAACTTATTACTTCAATCACTCTATAGACATTAAGACAAAGCATAGAAAGTTAAAAGCAGCATGGTATTTATTACAGGAATAATAATGATACCATGGGAACAAAGAATAATAGAAAATAGGACTGATAGAAAAGTCTGGATATATATAGTCTTTAGAATTTGTGAATTTCCCCTTGGGATTAATAAAGCGCCACAGGGGACTGTACTTTCTCCGGTCCTGTTCAGCCTATATACATCGGACTTCCAATACAACTCGGAGTCCTGCCACGTGCAAAAGTTCGCTGATGACACTGCTATCGTGGGCTGCATCACGAGTGGGCAGGAAGAGGAGTATAGGAACTTAATCAAGGACTTTGTTAAATGGTGCGACTCAAACCACCTACAACTGAACACCAGCAAAACCAAGGAGCTGGTGGTGGATTTTAGGAGGCCCAGACCCCTCATGGACCCCGTGATCATCAAAGGTGACTGTGTGCAGAGGGTGCAGACCTATAAATACCTGGGAGTGCAGCTGGATGATCAATTGGACTGGACTGCCAATACTGATGTTCTGTGTAAGAAAGGACAGAGCCGACTATACTTCCTTAGAAGGCTGGCGTCCTTCAACATCTGCAATAAGATGCTGCAGATGTTCTATCAGACGGTTGTGGCGAGCGCCCTCTTCTATTCAGTGGTGTGCTGGGGAAGCCGCATAAAGAAGAGGGACGCCTCACGCCTGGACAAACTGGTGAGGAAGGCAGGCTCTACTGTAGGCACGGAGCTGGACAGTTTGACATTCGTGGCAGAGCGACGGGCGCTCAGCAGGCTCCTATCAATTATGGAGAATCCACTGCATCCACTGAACAGGATCATCTCCAGACAGAAGAGCAGCTTCAGCGACAGACTGCTGTCAATGTCCTGCTCCACTGACGACTGAGGAGATCGTTCCTCCACCACACTATGTGACTCTTCAATTCCACCCAGGGGGGTAAAAATTAAAGTTATTGTCTCTCTGTATACCTACATTGTTATCGGCATTGTTATCACTCTTTAATATTTTCTTTATCAGTATGCTGCTGCTGGAGTATGTGAATTTCCCCTTGGGATTAATAAAGTATCTATCTATCTATCTATCTATCTATCTATCTATCTATCTATCTATCTATCTATCTATCTATCTATCTATCTATCTATCTATCTATCTAGAAAAAGCTTACGAAAAAGTTACAGATGACAAAGATGAATGTCGCAGGCGGCTTGTGATCTAGCACTCGTAGTGGCTCATGATGCTTTTCTGACGACCAGTGACGTCTTTGTCCCTTCTTCTTCCACCCTCCTTCCTTACTTCCTTACTCACTTACTCACTATATCGCTCCTCAGATGAGGCATGTTTATTCTAAAATTCTACTAGGGGGTTTTGCAAGATGTGATTGTTAGATATTCTGATTGGCTGGCTGTCAATATGATGAATGAATTCACTCTCCATTTTCCCAAACAATAAAACTTTTTTCTGTTCTCTGAGGTGTCACTATGTCTTCCTTTCCCAGGCTGTAAAATAATTAGATGTCCATCTTTTCTCATGCTATAAAATAATTGAGCCACCAGCATGTGTTCCTTTCTTTGTTGGAACAGCTGTTTTAAAAGTGAGGTATAATTGGGAAGAAGACATGCTTTCATTTGTCCTGAATGTAGTTCATCTGTTGTCTTGTCTTGAACAAAATATAATGGAAATATAAACCAAAATGTATAGATTTTGTACCCCACAACAATGAGTATTTTGGGAGAAGGGTTCTAAGGATAGAGCAGCCAGGCAAGAGGAACAGAGGAAGGCCTAAGAGAAGGTTTATGGATGTGGTGAGAGGGGACATGCAGGTTATGGGTGTAACAGAGCAGGATGATGAGAACAGGGAGATATGGAAAAAGATGATCTGCTTTGGCAACCCCTAACGGGAGCAGCCGAAAGAAGAAGAAGAAGAAGTGGTAGAGAGCCCAGCAACTTTGAGTGCAAAGCAGGAACCAACTCTTGTCACAATGACTGCTCTCATCCAGGCAACCAAACGCCAGGAACCAAGCTAAGATGGCTTATAGTTCAAGTTCCATTATCTTTATTCTAGAACTTTCTGCTGCTGCAGTGACCATTTCACAATTTTCTTGGCTCTTGTTTCATATATGGAACCCATGATGATAGGCTATAATGGTGTCATTTAGCTTGCTAGGCTCAGGTGTTGTTAAACTCATATTGCTCTATAACTTCTTTTAAAACGTACACATTTTATTTTATATGGCTTGTCTATTTTTAACTTGTAATTTATTTTTTTTTTAATTATTTTTTAGCTTTATTGGATCTAGGCTGAGTGACTTGTTTTTCTCGTCATTCACATTTCATTGTATGTTGACCCTGTGTTAACCTATATATGACAAATAAACCTAAACCTAAACCTAAACCTAGTCACTGTTTAAGTAATGCCACTAAGTGAAAATGTCAAAACAAAGGGCAAAATCACACCAAACCAGGAGATAACGTTACTAAAATGTAACCCAGAAGAACAAACATGGACAGAAGATCAAAGAACACCAGATAACCTGACCAAAAACATAAAACTCAACTAAACAGACCAACATCCTAGTCCAATGAACAGATCTCAGTCGGTAACTAAATCAGTAGCCGTTTCGCATGAATCCAAAAAGCTGGACGCTGGCGATCACAGGCTGCCCTGTTAAGTAGTGGGGGCTTGCTGGTCTCAGGTTTTTTTCCTTGTGAATATTTTTTTACGTGTTTATACAGTTATTAATTACACAGAGTCACATGAATCAGTATTGTTGAATCCAACAGTATTTTTTTGTGCTGAATTCAAATATCTAATCAGACTTTCTTTATCATGCAGGAATTTTAAAAGACACATGATTAAAATTTACAGGCGACATACTGTATGTTGTTTAGGCTTTCATAACGCCCGGATAATTCTGACTTTAAGGAATCCATCATAACGTGAAATGTGCCTCTTCTGAATTTTACTTCTAGATCTTGGGATTCCTGATCATCTGCTTCTTCGTTGGACTCAGTAAGAGATCTTGGTCTTCCTTGATCCCGATGTGAAAGAAGGGTTAAAAGCTGACAAAGCCGTTTTGCTACAACGTCAGGTTATTCACACGTAAGACAGGGTGCAGTAAGCTGACTGAGAACAGCTTCCTTCTTTAGGAACGCGTCTGTTAGACACAGCAAAGATGACCTTTCCTTCTTTGGGGCCCCTCTTGATACAGGGTAGGATTCAAAAGTAATGAGCCTCATTTTGTTCTGACGCGAACGTACCTCGCCGCGCACCCCACTTGCCAGCGACGGCAACGGTGGGTGTTGGCTTCACAACGCAACGGAGCTCCTACCGCTCCGAGCTTTCGGAGCAGTAGGATCGGCCTTGACGGGAACCCCTGTGCGGTAGTGCATTACACGGCGGAATGGAAAGTTCGTTAGAGCAACGGTACGCATTGAAGACGAAGACCATGCTCATTGCCTTCTTCAGAGTGAAGGGGATCATCCATTACGAGTTTGTCCCGCAAGGACAGACCGTGAATGCTGCTTACTACTTGGAAGTCCTGAAAAGGCTGAAAAGAAGCATCGCGTGCAAGCGAAGGGACATCAAGGACAGCTGGAAGCTTCACCACGATAACGCGCCCAGCCACACCGCCTTCATCGTGAGCGCCTACCTGGCCCGGGTGAACGTTCCGGTGGTCCCCCAGCCTCCCTACAGTCCGGACGTGTCGCCTTCTGACTTCTTCTTGTTTCCGCACTTAAAATCAGCACTGAAAGGAAAACGCTTCGACTCGATCGAGGACATCCAAGCAAATGTCAAGGCAGCCCTTGCAGCCATCCCGGAAACAGGCCTACGTGGACGCCTTCGAGTCATGGAAAAGCCGCCTACAAAAGTGTATTGATGCAGGAGGTGCCTATTTTGAAGACTATTAATTAGTTGTACCGATTTGCTCAATAAATTTGTCTTTTTGAACAAAGGCTCATTACTTTTGAATCCTACCCTGTACGTACACAAAAAAGAAACGGTTTGCCGATTTGCACAGTATAAGATGAAATGCTTAGATGCTGTTTCATAAGTAAGAGGGAGTGAGGAAAATGAATATTAAAAGCCGATTGAAACTGGGGAACTTTGCTCTTCTGCTTTACAAAGCATGAATCCATGTACTCATCTGTGACTGAATGAAGACTGATTGATGAACTATTCCTTACTTCCACACCCACCTGATTTGAACACTGCAGGGATTTCCATTTCATTTAGCAGAGAGCCCCCCACTGCTCGGGGCCCCTGACTGCTGTCATGGCTGCCTCCCCCTGGCGGCGGCTCTGGTCCACCAAGTCGTCAAAGGTTCACAAGACAGTAAAATACTTAATCAGTGATTCATGCAGTAAACTGTATTCCTTATTTTGTTTTTTTGTTTTACACAATCAGGAATTGTTGATTGTGTTAGAAAGCGTGCTATAGTGTGCCCATGTTCCAAGGATCAATAAATCAAACAAAATCTGTGATTATGTGGTCAATATTAATTTTATTATGGTGAATAAAATAAATATGTTTACCGTAATGTAATGCATGCAGCTGTCCTTAACAAGCTGGTGTTCTCATTGGGGACCCCCATAAAAAACAGTCGTTCCCCCCCCCCCCCCCGGTCTGCTGATCTGAAGGAGAAGGTGAATGGCGCCATTCTGGAGTCAGCGCTTAGTACAGTGGGGATTACCAGCTATAAGCTTTGTGGAATGACCCCGAAGCGACCACCGAGTAACAGTAGAGTTTGAGATCAACGGTTGGATTTCATTCTGAGCTTTTCAGTCAGTAGATGAGAGGAGACGGGGGGAGTGTGAAATGTGGAGGCTGAGACGAGAGGTCCGCTGCTGATGAGAACGTACAGGCGACTGCTGTCCTTCAGATATTATTTTGCTTTTTTGTGGATGATGATCTTACTGTATGCATACTGTTTCCTGGAAATGGAAGTCTTATTGTTTAATGTCATGAGCTATTAGCTCTGGGTTGTGCCCTGGGATTGCACTCTTACAAAAAGTAAACCTGACGTGAAAGGTTTTATTAATACATTCAGTGTGATGATTATTCTTGCCAAGCACATGAGGGTGATAAACATTGGGATGTCTTTTTATTGTCATTTTCAGCTTCATGTATGGAGAGCTCACAGACAAGGAAACGAGTGAGAAAGTGAGGCAAACCTTTGAGAACTACGAGATGAACTCGTTTGAAATCCTCATGTACAAAAAAAACAGTAAGTACGTCTGCACGTCTGATGTGTGTCCCTCCGTAAAATGTTGAAAATAAAATTAAGCAAATATGTGTAATGCATGAATATTGTATGGATTTTCATTGCTTTATGAAATCAGTTTGTGTCGACCTCGTTTATTACGGTTATCTCAGTAACTCCCCCTGACCTCGAGCTGGCTTGTGCGGGCCTGTAAATGCTGATGTCATTATTATTATTATTAATTGAAGGATAAGTGCGGAGTTTTTCAAGTCAAAGTTGTGTTTTCACAATCATAGGATATATTCATTTGTGTTTTAAAGTGTAGAAAAAAAATGTTTTAGAAAAGAGCAATCCTGCTTTATAATGGAGGTAAAGGACACTGGGATCCAATGTGAGATATGATCATTTTCCAAACAGGGAGTATTTCCGAGTATTCATCTGCATTTTAAAATAATTACACATATATTTCAAAACAGCATATCCATGTCATTTTGGGAAGGAGAAAAGGCAAAAAATAAAATGTTTTTGGGATCTTCAGCCATCATATCTATCTATCTATCTATCTATCTATCTATCTATCTATCTATCTATCTATCTATCTATCTATCTATCTATCTATCTATCTATCTATCTATCTATCTATCATATAGTGCCTTGCAGTTCTATCTATCTATCTATCTATCTATCTATCTATCTATCTATCTATCTATCTATCTATCTATCTATCTATCTATCTATCTATCTATCTATCATGTAGTGCCTTGCAGTTCTATCTATCTATCTATCTATCTATCTATCTATCTATCATATAGTGCCTTGCAGGTCTATCTATCTATCTATCTATCTATCTATCTATCTATCTATCTATCTATCTATCTATCTATCTATCTATCTATCATATAGTGCCTTGCAGTTCTATCTATCTATCTATCTATCTATCTATCTATCTATCTATCTATCTATCTATCTATCTATCTATCTATCTATCTATCATATAGTGCCTTGCAGTTCTATCTATCTATCTATCTATCTATCTATCTATCTATCTATCTATCTATCTATCTATCTATCTATCTATCTATCTATCTATCTATCTATCTATCTATCTATCTATCATATAGTGCCTTGCAGTTCTATCTATCTATCTATCTATCTATCTATCTATCTATCTATCTATCTATCTATCTATCTATCTATCTATCTATCTATCATATAGTGCCTTGCAGTTCTATCTATCTATCTATCTATCTATCTATCTATCTATCTATCTATCTATCTATCTATCTATCTATCTATCTATCTATCTATCTATCATGTAGTGCCTTGCAGTTCTATCTATCTATCTATCTATCTATCTATCTATCTATCTATCTATCTATCTATCTATCTATCTATCTATCTATCTATCTATCTATCTATCTATCTATCATATAGTGCCTTGCAGGTCTATCTATCTATCTATCTATCTATCTATCTATCTATCTATCTATCTATCTATCTATCTATCTATCTATCTATCTATCTATCATATAGTGCCTTGCAGTTCTATCTATCTATCTATCTATCTATCTATCTATCTATCTATCTATCTATCTATCTATCTATCTATCTATCATATAGTGCCTTGCAGTTCTATCTATCTATCTATCTATCTATCTATCTATCTATCTATCTATCTATCTATCTATCTATCTATCTATCTATCATATAGTGCCTTGCAGGTCTATCTATCTATCTATCTATCTATCTATCTATCTATCTATCTATCTATCTATCTATCTATCTATCTATCTATCTATCTATCTATCATATAGTGCCTTGCAGATCTATCTATCTATCTATCTATCTATCTATCTATCTATCTATCTATCTATCTATCTATCTATCATATAGTGCCTTGCAGTTCTATCTATCTATCTATCTATCTATCTATCTATCTATCTATCTATCTATCTATCTATCTATCTATCTATCTATCTATCATATAGTGCCTTGCAGTTCTATCTATCTATCTATCTATCTATCTATCTATCTATCTATCTATCTATCTATCTATCTATCATATAGTGCCTTGCAGTTCTATCTATCTATCTATCTATCTATCTATCTATCTATCTATCTATCTATCTATCTATCTATCTATCTATCTATCATATAGTGCCTTGCAGGTCTATCTATCTATCTATCTATCTATCTATCTATCTATCTATCTATCTATCTATCTATCTATCTATCTATCATATAGTGCCTTGCAGTTCTATCTATCTATCTATCTATCTATCTATCTATCTATCTATCTATCTATCTATCATATAGTGCCTTGCAGTTCTATCTATCTATCTATCTATCTATCTATCTATCTATCTATCTATCTATTTATCTATCTATCTATCTATCTTATAGTGCCTTGCAGTTCTATCTATCTATCTATCTATCTATCTATCTATCTATCTATCTATCTATCTATCTATCTATCTATCTATCTATCTATCATATAGTGCCTTGCAGTTCTATCTATCTATCTATCTATCTATCTATCTATCTATCTATCTATCTATCTATCTATCTATCATATAGTGCCTTGCAGTTCTATCTATCTATCTATCTATCTATCTATCTATCTATCTATCTATCTATCTATCTATCTATCTATCTATCTATCTATCTATCCATCCTGTCTTACTGTTACTCTGTGTGTCGATTGCTTTGGTCTGGAGTGGGAGTGGCCTTTGTGCTAGCAGGAGAGTGAGTGTAGCTTTTTCTTTTTTTTCCTTTTTTTTCTTTTATTCTTTTTTTTTTTCTAGTCATTTCTCTTAATTTTTAGCTGTGTTATTTGTATATAGTTATTATTTCAAGTTTATATAGTATTTTGTTTTTAAAAAGAAGTGGCTAGGATGGCTGTGTCCCGAGGGATACAGCCAGGCCTTTTGCCACATGGCTTTGAAAATCTTAGCAGAAGAAATGGCATCAAGTTGATTGTTGATCCAGTAGTTTCAGTAGAGAAGTGTGTTACTGAAATTGGAAAAATAATTGGATGTAAAAACATTATTTCTGCTTCACGAATGAATAAGGCAGTTGTGGTATTTCTAAATGAGGAGGCCTTAGTTCACCAACTGGTTCAGGAAGGCCTAGTTATTAATGGAACCCTCATTTCTGTTTTGCCGCTTTCAACTCCTGCAAAGAGAATTATAATCTCTAATGTTCCTCCTTTCTTGAAGAATGAACTGCTACGTAATGAATTGCGCAGGTATGGCGAGATTATTTCTGATATTACTTTGATTCCTTTGGGGTGTAAACAGCCAGAATTAAAGCATGTGGTTTCATTTAGGAGACAGGTTTTTATGCTCCTCAACAGAGGTTACAATGAGTTAGATGTTGCTCTGAAATTCAAAGTTGATGGATGTGATTATATTGTGTTTATATCTTCTGAATCAATGAAATGTTTTAAATGTGGCCGTGCAGGGCACAAAGCAGTTGATTGTAAGAGAACTGATGGAAGTTATTCTATGGGAGGTAACATACATGTAGTGAGGGAGTCAGATGTAGAGGATGAGTCTGAGGACTCCGACTCCGATGCTGAAGATCAGCAGATTGTTATCTGTGAGGTATCCACAGGTACTCTTAGCTTGACTTCAGGAAGTTCTGAAAATCAGATACCCAGTTGTAGCTCCACAGTTGAAAGGAGTGAAATAAAGAAAGCTGAGACAAAAATGCCTGAAGTGGACGGATTGGCTAAGGCCGAGTTGAAGTCCTCTAATCTAAATATACATCAGGCTGAAGAAAAGGGCCCAGCTGAGGCTGAGGTTGAGGTTATGCAGCTTATCAGAGAAACGTCACCAACTGAGGTGGATGACATTGAAAATCTGAATGCTGCTGCTGCTACTGCCTGTGAACCATCTAAGGTGAATGAACGGGCCGAGGCCAGTCCTGAGTCCACAGTCCACAGTGAAGCTGCTCGCCCTCTCTTGAATCTCAAAGCTGTGGCAGAAACTGAACCAGGCACCACTTCAGGTAGTGCAGTTAGGGAAGAAAAAGCTGGAATTGTTGAGGAAATGAATGTTGAAGAAGAATGGACGACACTCCCCAGAAAGAGGAAAGAAACCTCAGACGGTGGAGTTGGTGCAAAGAGAAGTAACAACTTGAACCTGACAGAGAGGGCTGACGTGTCTTTAAAAAATCGCTTTTTAAATACCAGAGAGGTGACAATTAGCCCAGAGTGTGAGGAGAGTCAGCAGGGTGGTGAGGACAGTGACTCTTGCATGTCAAGTGACAATTTAACTGGTACTCTTGGAAAAACGGAGTACAGCACTGAAAGCATTCTGAGCTTTCTGGATTTTCTTGAAGGCAAAAGGAGGGTCAATGTTGTAGAACATTTTCCTGACCTGGAACTTTTTTTGGTTTCAGCCAAGCGTGTTATGCGTAATGCTGTTCCTTTGGGAATGGAAAGAAAAGAATTTAATCGTTTAAAGAATGTTATCAGCAAAGTTAGAAAGTCTCTCACCTCCAGCACATAATGGCTCCACACCAGTTCCTCTTTGCTTCATTAGTTAAAGTTCTTGTTGTCATTGCTGCTCCATTTCTATTCTTTCTAATGCCTGCTCTCTCTTTGGGCTCTTTGAACGTTAACGGCTGCAGAGACTCCTCAAAGAGAGCCGTACTTTTTCAATATTTAGAACAGAAAAAACTTGATGTGATTTTTCTTCAAGAAACTCATACTGACCCAATGAATGAGTCGGAGTGGCAGAGGGACTGGGGTGGCATGACGTTTCTGAGCCACGGCTCCAGTGCCAGCGCAGGGGTGGCAGTGCTCTTCAGTAAAGCAATTCTCCCAGAGTCCATCGACTGTATTGAGCAAGTTAAAGGCCGTCTCATGAAGGTTGTTGTTCATATTCAGGGGAAAAATATTATTTTTATAAATGTCTACGCTCCAAATGAGGGCAAAGAGAGAATTTCTTTTTTTCTTTTGTTGAAAGACGTACTCGCTGAGTGCAGTTCAGAGGATGTCGTGTTCTTAGCTGGTGATTTTAATTGCACTGACAATGCAGTGATGGACAGGAATGGCCCTGAGCCTCACCCGGGGTCAGTCAAGGTGTTGCAGTCGGTCCTTCATCAGCAAGAACTTGTGGATGTGTGGAGGGAGTTAAACCCGACAGCGAGACAGTACACATGGCTCAAGGCCTCCAGTGGCATGTTATCTATGGCACGGCTGGACAGAATTTATACTTTACAGCACAATTTGAACCTCATTTTGGGCTCTTGCCTTCTGCCCACAGGGTTTTCAGACCATAGTTTAGCTCTCACTCGTTTTTCTTTGGGGTCTGAAAGTAATTTTAAATCTTTCTGGCACTTTAACTCTAAACTTCTTAAAGACTCTCTATTTCTTCAACACTTTCATCTCTTTTGGGACAAATGGAGACTCAGCAAAAGTGAATTCTCATCTCTGAAACAATGGTGGGATGTCTCCAAGGTCCAAATTAAACTATTTTGCCAGTTTTATTCTGAACATTCTTCTAGAAAGGTCACCATGGCCATTAAAGAACTGGAAGAGGACATTGGGCTAATTCAAGCCAAACTGGATAGCGGTTTTGATGCCACTTTGCTTGAGTCCCTACAAGACAAAAAAAGATTCTCTAAGATCCCTGCTGGATGAACAGGTGAAGGGCGCCATTGTCCGGGGGAGATTCCAGAATATTTCTCACATAGACGCCCCTACGCAGTTTTTCTTTTCTTTGGAGAAAAAGGTTGCTCAGGCAAAAATCATTCACTGTCTGAAAACTGCAGATGGGACTGAAATGACGGAGACTGAGGAGATCAAGGAATTTGCCTTAAAATTTTACAAAGACTTATTCTCTGCAGAAACCGTGGACTTGTCTTCAACCACAGAATTTTTCTTTGATGACTTACCACAGTTGACTCCATCCACTAAGGAAGTACTCGACCTGCCACTATCGCTGGAGGAACTCACTAGTGCTCTTGGGAGTCTAAATCAGAACAAAGCCCCTGGGATTGATGGACTTCCCGTCGAATTCTACAAGTCCTTTTGGGATGTCATGGGTAAGGACTTCCTGACTGTGTTCATGGAGAGCATCAGGGATAAAGAACTTCCTGTGAGTTGTCGGAGAGCTGTTTTGACTCTTTTGCCAAAAAAAGGGGATCTTTGCAACATTAAGAACTGGAGACCAATCAGCCTACTATGCTCGGACTACAAAATCTTTTCTAAAGCGTTGGCTCTTCGTCTGAGGACTGTTATGAACTGCTTGGTGGCTTTCGATCAGTCATACTGTGTCCCTGAACGATGTATTTTTGATAACATTTTCTTTGTGCGGGATTTGGTATCTGCATCTGAGATTCTTGGGTTTAAGGCGGGTCTTATCTCATTGGATCAAGAAAAGGCCTTTGACCGGGTAGACCACCAGTATTTATTTAAAGTTCTAGAGAGGTTTGGTTTTGGTGAGACCTTTCTAGGTTATATTAAATTAATGTACACAAATGTGTTTAGTGTTTTAAAAATTAATGGAGGATTGGGAGCCCCATTTTCTGTTACAAGGGGCATTCGTCAGGGGTGTGCACTGTCTGGTATGTTATACTCACTGTCCATAGAGCCCCTGCTCCACAGACTTCGCCAATTACTTCATGGCCTGTCATTGCCTGTGTGTCCCACTGCATCCTTTAAAGTGGTGGCATATGCTGACGATGTCACAGTTGTCATCACTGAACCCAATGATGTTGTCCTGCTGCAGGACTGTTTACAGGTGTTTCAAACGGTGTCATCTGCCAGGGTCAACTGGTCCAAATGTAACGCCTTTCTGATGGGCAAGTGGGACTGTCCTCCCCCAAGCCTCCCAAGTGGTTTAACATGGAATTCTAAGGTGTTTAAACATCTGGGAATTTACATTGGGAAGTCTGGAGCCACAGCTGATAACTGGGAGGGCTTAATTGATCAAATTCAGGGGAGACTGAAGAAATGGAAATGGGTGGTCACCAAGCTCTCTTTTAGGGGTAGAGTGCTGATTATTAATAATTTAATTGCTTCAATGCTTTGGCATAAATTTAGGTGTGCAGATCCTCCACTTTGGCTATTAAAAGAAATTCAGAGAATTTTGCTGGATTTTTTTTGGGACAAAATTCATTGGGTTAAACGCAGTGTGGTACATCTGCCTGTGGATGAAGGTGGTCAGGGCTTGGTGGACATTCTGTGCAGAATTGAAGCTTTTAGGCTGACAGATTTACAGCGTCTTTTGTACGCCCCTCAGCCTTTACTGTGGAGGAGTTTGGCGTTCGCTTTTTTTCATAGGGTTGGTAATCTTCTTTTTGATTTGCAACTCCTTTTCATTGACGTCAAGCAATTGGCGCTGTCTGTGCTGCCCGTTTTTTACCGCAATATGTTATTAATTTGGCATACTAAAGCAAGCAGAGTGGGAATTAATCTGGACTCAGTCTTCTGGTTACTTGAAGAACCAGTAGTATGGAATCCAACCTTGGAGTTTGACTCGGTTAGTTTGAACTCCCTGCTTATGAGCAAAGGCTTTACTAAAGTAGCTGACCTTATTGATCCGGTCAGCAACCAGTGGAAGTCTGAGGCAGCTGTGACACATGAGCTCGGGATTAGGTCTGTCCGCTTTGGGGGGTCGATTATTAACAAACTACAAGTCTCTTTAGTGCAATTGGGTGCAGGTCCCCTGTGTGAGGGGTTTTTCTCTGGTGATCTCATAAAAGAGGCGGAACCTCCTGAATGTGATATTAGAATTAAACCAAATGTAAAGGATTTTATCAGGCCTAAAAACTCAATTTTAAAAATTAATCACATAAATGGAATTTTGTTCCAAGATTTGTCAAAAAAAGAATTGTATGACTGGTGTCTTAAAGTGTCCCATTTTATACATTTGAAGGAAATGACTGATACCCTCTGGAGGAACACTCTGTGTCTGCATGACACGACATCTCCAGCATGGAGGACTTTATATAAACCTCCCATTGAGAAAAGAGTTGGGGACCTGCAGTGGAGGATTCTACATGTAGCACTAGCTACCAATTCATTCTTAAAAACCATTGGCGCCAGCACAACAGATCAGTGTCCATTTTGCCTTCAGAAAGAAACAATTTATCATTTATTCCTGTATTGTACCAGATTACAACCATTGCTGACTTTCCTTGCTTTATTGTTGTTGAATTTGGGGATTGTATTTAATGAACTCATTTATATTTTTGGAATGTCGGTGTCGAGAATTCATAAAAGAGAATGTTTACTTTGTAATTTTTTGTTAGGCCAGGCCAAGATGGCAACTTTAAAAACAAGAAGAAATAGAGATAAAGGTCTGAAAACCACTGACGCCCTATTAATGTTTAAGGTCCTCCTTCAAAGGAGATTGAAGATTGAATTTGCATACTTTAAACTAATTAATCAATTAGATGTATTTAGTGAAATCTGGGCTGTAAATGATGTTTTATGTTCCATGGAAAATGAATGTCTGGTACTAAAGTCTGAGTAGGAAAACTTTACTTTTAAATGTTTTTGAATGTTGGCTGTTAATTTGACTGCAGTTGTGTTATAATTGTTAATAAAGGTCATTTTAAAATTATCTATCTATCTATCTATCTATCTATCTATCTATCTATCTATCTATCTATCTATCTATCTATCTATCTATCATATAGTGCCTTGTAGTTCAATCTATCTATCTATCTATCTCTCTATCTATCTATCATATAGTGCCTTGCAGGTCTATCTATCTATCTATCTATCTATCTATCTATCATATAGTGCCTTGTAGTTCAATCTATCTATCTATCTATCTATCTATCTATCTATCTATCTATCTATCTATCTATCTATCTATCTATATATCTATCTATCATATAGTGCCTTGCAGTTCTATCTATCTATCTATCTATCTATCTATCTATCTATCTATCTATCTATCTATCTATCTATCGTATAGTGCCTTGCAGTTCTATCTATCTATCTATCTATCTATCTATCTATCTATCTATCTATCTATCTATCTATCATATAGTGCCTTGCAGTTCTATCTATCTATCTATCTATCTATCTATCTATCTATCTATCTATCTATCTATCTATCTATCATATACTGCCTTACAATTCTATCTATCTATCATATAGTGCCTTGCAGATCTATCTATCTATCTATCTATCTATCTATCTATCTATCTATCTATCTATCTATCTATCTATCTATCTATCTATCATATACTGCCTTACAATTCTATCTATCTATCATATAGTGCCTTGCAGTTCTATCTATCTATCTATCTATCTATCTATCTATCTATCTATCTATCTATCTATCTATCTATCTATCTATCATATACTGCCTTACAATTCTATCTATCTATCATATAGTGCCTTTCAATTCTATCTATCTATCTATCTATCTATCTATCTATCTATCTATCTATCTATCTATCTATCTATCTATCATATACTGCCTTACAATTCTATCTATCTATCATATAGTGCCTTGCAGTTCTATCTATCTATCTATCTATCTATCTATCTATCTATCTATCTATCTATCTATCTATCTATCTATCTATCATATAGTTTCTTGCAGTTCTATCTATCTATCTATCTATCATATAGTTTCTTGCAGTTCTATCTATCTATCTATTGACGTGTGCTTTGCAAACGCTAGAGGCTGTTGAGAGTTTTTGGTCTGTTCTGTGGTGTGAGATTTAAATAAAAAAATACATTTTGCTCTTAAAACTTGGGTTTTGGTTGCCGCTAAGGAACCGTGTGGGAATTTTTAAAGGTTTTTTCCCGCTTTTTTTTTCGCCCGCACAAGAGCAAAAGTAGCTGGGTGTTTGGAGGTGCGCTTGGAAAGTTACTTGTACCTGTTTTTGTTTTTTGTTATCTGTATTGGAATTAGCATCGAGGAGGTAGGGTAGAAAGCAGCAGTAACTGATATCGGCATTTGTAAGCAAATAATCTCGTCGTCCTAACAGCGATTCCTTAGTTTAAAGGAAAAGAAAAAAAGGCCGCGGCTGACTTCAAAGCAGTAAAAGGCTCAGCAGTGCGCAGGTCAGCGGCCAGCGTTAAGGCGCCGAGTTTGCACAAGCGGCTGTAGGAGCAAACAAGGTAGTAAAGTTTTATTTATTTCGTTTATTTTAGATTAAACAGTCCTTAGCGGTCCAGAGGTAGAACAGTAAGTGGTCGACAGCGTAAGGATTAATTAATACAAACAGTGCGAGTGGAGAGCTTATAAGAAAGAGGAGCGCAAAGGTAGGAGAAGAGACGGAGAAAAGTTAAGTTAACCTCATAGAAAGACAAATAGCAGGCAGCTGAGAGGTAGAACAGTACAGGAGCTTAAGGTGAAAAGGTGTAAAATATCTGTAGCAGATCTTAGTTATACCATTTAAGTTAAGGAGCAGCCGAAAGAAGGAGAAATTTAATTTAAAAAAAAAAAAATAATAAACTTAAGGCAGTTTACTAATCCCAAATCAAATTTTAATAATGAGGCCTGTGCAATGCAAGTCCTGTTGGATGTTGGACGTTTTAGATGATGGTTTGGAAGAGCCAGTTGTCTATGAGGGCTACATCTGCAAGAGATGCCAGCTGATCCAGCACCTCGAGTTCAGGGTCGCTGAACTGGAGGAGGAGTTGGCTGACCTGCATTGTAATAGAGAATTGGTGGACTTGGCCCAGGTGTCCTTTAGAGAGATAGTGTGCACCCCCAAGGTGGCGCGGGAGGAGATTCCAGACCAGACAGGTAGAAACAGGTGGGTCACGGTCACAAGGCGTAAGGCAAAGGGTGCACACTGTCCGGGGGCATCAACCCCAGAATTAGAAGTGGCAAACCATTATCATGTCCTTGCGGAGCTGGACGGTGTCTCTGATAATTCTGAGGTGGTAGGCAGGGATGAGGAGCCCCAACAGGCCACCCCAAAACCAGTTCCCAAAAAGAGAGAGGTAGTGATAATTGGGGACTCAATCATTAGGGGGATTGAAGCGTAGGTGTGCTCCAGAGAGACAGAGTCTCGCATGGTGTGTTGCCTTCCGGGAGCACAGGTGGGGGACCTCCCTGGAAGGGTGGATAGGCTCTTGGCCAGAGCGGGGGTAGATCCAGTTGTCATTGTCCATGTTGGAACAAATGACATACATAAGGGTAGTCTGTCAGTTCTGCGATCCAAATTCAAAGAGTTAGGTGCTAAGCTGAGGAGCAGAACTGACATGGTAGTCTTCTCCGAAGTTCTGCCTGTGCCACGTGCCAGTCCAGGTAAGATTGAGGAGATTAGAAGGCTTAACGCGTGGCTCAAATCTTGGTGCAGGGTAGAAGGGTATAGGTTTATGGGGCATTGGGACTCCTTTTGGAACAGATGGGACCTGTTCCGCCGTGACGGGTTACATCTGAACTGGAGGGGCACCAATGTATTGGGGAGGCGTATGTGTAGGCTAGTCGAGGATTGTTTAAACTAGGGAATGGGGGGGCAGGGAGTTTAGGACAGGCCAGGTTTAGATCTATACATGGAAGAACAAACAATGGTGTAGAAACAAGAATGCATAGAAATGTAAATTCTAAGCAAACATTTAAATGTAGAAGGAGTAACACATTAAAAATAGCTTGCCTTAATGTTAGAAGTATCAAAAATAAGGTAAGTGAGTTGGAGTTATATGTAGCAGAGCATAATTATGATATTATAGCAATAACGGAAACCTGGCTAAATAACAAAGATGGGGATGAGTGTAACATAGAGGGATACACATTTTTTAGGAAGGACAGACAGAACAGAAAAGGAGGTGGGGTTGCTGTTTATGCCAAGCAGGATTTAAATGTAAGTCTTCTTCAGTTGGATGATGAGTCCCATCTTAGTGAGGACATGTGGCTTCGCCTGGAAAATATTAGGGAAAGGGGTCTTATTTTAGGAGTGTGTTATAGATCACCCAATTCAGACAGTAATTTCAACACACATCTTTTTAGTAATATCAAAAAGGCAAGTTTACAGGGAGATATTATAGTCATGGGGGACTTTAATTATCCAAATATTAACTGGGATAACCTTACAGATGGCGGGGGACAAGAGCAGGAGTTTTTAGAAGTAATCAATGACTGTTTTTGAACACAGCATGTTAAAGCACCAACACGGGGTGAAGCTCGTCTAGATTTAGTATTTTGTAATAATCAGGATAGAATTGAGGGTGTAGAGGTGATTGAACCACTAGGGTCAAGTGACCATAATGTAATACAATTCTCAGTATTTTGTAAGAGTGCAGATGCAAAGACTAAAATTGTTAAGTTGAACTTTGGTATGGCTAATTTTGAGCAGATGCGACAAAGTCTAAGTAGGATACACTGGGATAAGCTTTTAAGTGTGGAGACAGTCGAGGAGGGGTGGAACAGGTTTAAAAATGTTTTACATGTAATGCAGGACAGATACATATCTAAATCTGGAATTAATAGGAAATGAAAAAAAAAACTCCACGGTGGATTAATAAAGATTTAAAAAAGAAGTTGCAAAGGAAAAAACTGCTTTATAAGGCATATAAGACTAATGACTGCAAAGTGAATTGTAGAGCGTATGAGAACATGAGGGCAACTATCAAGAAGGATATCAGGAAGGCTAAAAGACAGTTGGAGAGGAATAGAGCAGATAAGGCGAAAGAAGACCCTAAGAGATTCTTTCAGTATTTTAGTAGTAAAAGAACAGTCAAGGAGAAGGTCAAGTGCATCAGGAATAGTAAAGGGGAATTAAAACATACAGACAGTGAAATAGCGGATGCATTAAACTTACATTTTTCTGAGGTGTTTACAAGTGAGCAAGTGGATAACCTCCCAGAGGTAACAGGGACTACTAAGGAGGTACTGAGGGATTTGGAAATTGTAGAGGGAGAAGTACTGCTCAGATTAAATAAGCTGAAATCGAACAAATCACCAGGACCAGATAATATTTATCCTCATGTTCTTAAGGAGGCTAGTGAGTACATATATAAACCCTTGACGCATATTTTTAGGAAGTCACTGCGCACTGGAGAGATTCCGAAGGACTGGAAAATAGAGATGGCAAATATCATCTCATTATATAAAAGGGTGACAGGGCAGATCCAAGCAACTATAGGACAGTAAGCTTAACATGTATCACAGGAAAATTAATGGAAGGAATTATTAAGGATAAGATCGAGCAACACCTGGCAAGGACAGGAGTTATTCTAAGCAGTCGGCATGGGTTCAGAAGAGGGAGGTCGTGTTTTACTAACATGCTGGAATTCTATGAGGAGGCAACAAAAGGATACGATCAAAGTGGAGCTTATGATATTATTTATCTGGACTTTCAGAAAGCATTTGATAAGGTGCCACATGAGAGGTTGGGCATCAAATTGAAAGAGGTGGGAGTTCAGGGTGATGTTTGTAGATGGGTGCAGAATTGGCTCAGACACAGGAAGCAGAGGGTGATGGGGCGAGGAACCTCATCAGAACTGGCCGATGTTAAGAGTGGTGTTCCACAGGGGTCAGTGCTAGGGCAGCTGCTATTTTTAATATATATAAATGATTTAGATAGTAATATAAGTAACATGCTGGTTAAGTTTGCAGATGATACCAAGATAGGTGGATTAGCAGATAATTTGGAATCCGTTATATCATTACAGAAGGACTTGGATAGCATACAGGCTTGGGCAGATTTGTGGCAGATGAAATTTAATGTCAGTAAATGTAAAGTATTGCACATTGGAAGTAAAAATGTTAGGTTTGAATACACAATGGGTGGTCGGAAAATCGAGAGTACACCTTATGAGAAGGATTTAGGAGTCATAGTGGACTCTAAGCTATAGACTTCCCGACAGTGTTCAGAAGCCATTAAGAAGGCTAACAGAATGTTAGGATATATAGCATGATGTGTGGAGTACAAGTCCAAGGAGGTTCTGCTCAACCTTTACAATGCACTGGTGAGGCCTCATCTTGAGTACTGTGTGCAGTTTTGGTCTCCAGGCTGCAAAAAGGACATAGCAGCGCTAGAAAAGGTCCAGAGAAGAGCAACTAGGCTGATTCCAGGGCTACAGGGGTTGAATTATGAGGAAAGATTAAAAGAGCTGAGCCTTTACAGTTTAAGCAAAAGAAGATTAAGAGGTGACATGATTGAAGTGTTTAAAATTATGAAGGGAATTAGTGCAGTGGATCGAGACTGTTATTTTAAAATGAGTTCATCAAGAACACGGGGACACAGTTGGAAACTTGTTAAGGGTAAATTTCGCACAAACATTAGGAAGTTTTTCTTTACACAAAGAACAATAGACACTTGGAATAAGCTACCAAGTAGTGTGGTAGACAGTAAGGCGCTGGGGACTTTCAAAACTCGACTTGATGTTTCCTTGGAAGAAATAAATGCATAGGACTGGCAAGCTTTGTTGGGCTGAATGGCCTGTTCTCGTCTAGAGTGTTCTAATGTTTTTTTCTAATGTTTATTGTGAGCTGCGAAGCTGATCACACCCCCAGAAGTTACAGATGCCCCTGGGAAAACCCCTAAGAAACATGGACAGATTACCTTTACATTCCTCCTCTCCCTTCTGGCCGGCTCTGTCGCGTAATGTGCCTCTCACGCGGCGCTCCGCCTTTTTAAAAAGCCTGCACGGGCTTCTCTCAGTTTGTTAAACTGATTGTTTGCTTCTCCTTATCCCCCTCTCAGACATTCTCTCCTCCTGGGGAAACTGTCATCTCTGACTTGTCATGGAGGAGCACGTTTAAACTTTTGAAAAGAGACAAATGTTTGTTTGCAGTGTTTTGAATAAAGTTCCTTTCTTTTCTACAAGCTCCTGTGTCTCTGTGCAAATCTGTGACCCAAGCGTGACTCTATCTATCTATCTATCTATCTATCTATCTATCTATCTATCTATCTATCTATCTATCTATCTATCTATCTATCTATCTATCTATCTGTCTGTCTGTCTGTCTGTCTGTCTGTCTGTCTGTCTGTCTGTCTGTCTGTCATATACTGCCTTACAAATCAATCAATCAATCTATCTATCTATCTATCTATCTATCTATCTATCTATCTATCTATCTATCTATCTATCTATCTATCTATCTATCTATCTATCTATCTATCTATCTATCTATCTTCTGTTCAGTTTTAATCAGGTTGAAGTTTAATACGTTGAAAGCAGCTGCTTTAGTATACACAGAGTGGTAGCACAGAGCTGTCATTCCTGTCTCACGGAGCCTGGGTCTGCATGGACGTTGCACATTTTCCCTGTATGTTTATGGATTGTTTGGTGTCAATGAATTTGCTCACTCAGAAATGTTGTCCTCACTGTTTATATTACAATATCCTCAGAAAGAGTGACTTAGCATGCTGTTTAAAGTTTGATAATTGCACCCTAATCTGTTTCATCTTGGTTGGACTCTGCCCTTCTCGTCTTCTCAATTGTTGTTTTACTGTGTATGCACATGACAGTCCACATGAAGTAATGCTGAGTGTTGATTGGCCTCGTGAGCTCACCCTCAGATGGTATTGATTAGTAGGTAGGCTTTCTCTTTCAGAACTCTGAACTCTTTCAGGTTTTTATTAAAAATACAATGCAGTGTAATCAGTTCTCGTCAGATTTATTGTTACGTTTACAAAGTACAGTGAAACTCTTATGTGTGCTCTTCACTACCACCCTGCCATTCATTGGGACTGTCGCTCTGTAGGTGACATAAAATGACAACACAAGACATAAAGTAGGCACCATTTTGGAAAACAATATTGCCAGGTTTTGAACACGTCTGTCTGTTGTTACAAGCCATGGAAGAACATAACTAAACTAAACATAAACAGAACTGCAAAAACACAATTAGCACAATACTCAGCCTGAAGCTTCCAAAATATGATTACATTTGAGTGGTAGCTGCTAAAATTCATCCCACAATGTCTGCTGCAAGCGAACAAGAAACATATTGTTACCTCAAGAGTAAGTAGTACCAAGAATCTGTGGTAAAAATGATTATTTCCAGTTTACTTTTTGTAATTAAAACAACTTCTATAATTCTTCCTCAATTCTCTGTGTGTTTGTAAAGTATGATTTTCATGTTTTGGTGGGGTTTTCATACACACAAAATCAATTTCTGTGATTAGTTTCTCAATTTAAAATGTTATCTAAAAGTTTATGATTTTTTTAGCATCAGTCTCGATGCTCAATCAGCACCTCTGCTTTGGGGTGTTAGTGTGACCTGTTTCTATGGAAACAATCCCATACTTCACTGAGAAGGCATGGCGATGACTTCCCTGGCGTGCCAGTATAAAGGTCACCTGAGCCGTTCCTCGATATCCGAGATTTGATAAAAACTGCTGCTTTTGGTGCTTGACGTCATGCATATTCCTTTTGGACTTTGGTGTCTGGTTAGTATTTTGGGCTCAGTCGATTGTGTTCTAATTCCAGTTTTGACATATTGTTACTTGTACTACGTCTTTTCTCTCTGTCTTTTCTCATTAATAATATTAACTGACCATCTCCAGTCTGCAGACTTCTGTTGTCACAAGGAAGCCTCAGAAACATTGCAGGCACGTTGTCTTTAATCGAAACCTTTGTTGCTTCAAAGTGGATGTATTCAGTGTGTTTAACTCTTTTAGGGCGGATATCGACTTTTGTCGACTGAAGAGGGCAGATGTCAAATAAAGTCGACATCTTTGGCATGGGGGTGATAAAAGCTGTAAACGACAATAAAACTCACCGTTATGATATAGGTAGACCCACTTTGCTTGGAGGACTATTAGACTCGTTGACTTGACGTAGAATCCCTTTGTGCGCGTGAGTAGCACAGAGAAAACAACATCTAGAACAGCAGACATCGGGCGAGAGAGCAATGCCAATGCACAAAGCAAAATACTCCATGCATGTTATTTAGTTTTTGCGCATTATTGCTGAATCGGACTCTGAATTATTGAAATCCAATTTTGATGCAAGTGATTTGGAGATCAAAAATGAAAATCAGGTACCTGCATCAGCTGATCGTGCAGCAAACCAATCCACTGGACTTCAAACAAGACGTCATGCCAATGGACGCTGCGGATTACCAGCCACTCGACTACTTCAAGATGGTTTTTTTTTTCATTTTTTTGCCCTTTGGCTTGTGAGTGATGAGACAAACTGTTTTTTAGAAAAGTTTTTTTGAAAAAATATTCAGCCTTAGAACAAAAGAAAAAAAAAATTAGCCCTAAAAGAGTTCAAGTTTTTTGAACTGGCTGGTCTATACAGGGTGAGCCAAAAAGAACTACTGCATTTCAAACGTTTATTCTACAAAAACGCTACAAGATAAAATAAATTTCATTACAACACAAGAAAGGCTATACAAGTAGATTTTTTTTCACTGTCTTTTTAAAAATGATGTCTTCAAGGTGGTGGCCATCATTAGCGATACACTCTCCAAGACGATTTCTGAACACTCGCATGACTCATTCAGCCATTTCAAGGGGAATAGCGTCCTTGAGGGGTTTGAGGTTTTGAGGTCGGTGTGTGTATACCTTTGACTTGAGATAGAAATCGCACTGAGCAAGATCAGGCGAACGTGAAGGCCACCCCACATCACCGCGCAGGGAGATCAGCTTCCTCAGAAACATCTCCCATAAAACCTGCATGGATCTCTGCGCCGTTTAAGGCGTTGCTCCATGCTGTTGAAACCAGGCGTCCACCACATCCATTTCTTCCAGTTCTCTAGGATTTCAACATATCGTTTTGAAGTGACGGTGACTGTTGCTTCCCCCTCCTAAAAAATGTAAGGGCCTACAATACCAAATTCTGCAACGACACACCAAACTGTAACACGCTCACTGTGCAGGGCTCACCTGATGAAGTTCACGATGGTTGGTTTCAGCCCAATAGTGAAAGTTTTACTTACAGTGCATCCGGAAAGTATTCACAGCGCATCACTTTTTCCACATTTTGTTATGTTACAGCCTTATTCCAAAATGGATTAAATTCATTTTTTTCCACAGAATTCTACACACAACACCCCATAATGACAACGTGAAAAAAGATTACTTGAGGTTTTTGCAAATTTTTTAAAAATAAACAAATTGAGAAAGCACATGTACATAAGTATTCACAGCCCTTGCCATGAAGCTCAAAATTGAGCTCAGGTGCATCCTGTTTCCCCTGATCATCCTTGAGATGTTTCTACAGCTTAATTGGAGTCCACCTGTGGTAAATTCAGTTGATTGGACATGATTTGGAAAGGCACACACCTGTCTATAGAAGGTCCCACAGTTGACAGTTCATGTCAGAGCACAAACCAAGCATGAAGTCAAAGGAATTGTCTGTAGACCTCAGAGACAGGATTGTCTCAAGGCACAAATCTGGGGAAGGTTACAGAAAAATTTCTACTGCTTTGAAGGTCCCAATGAGCACAGTGTCCTCCATCATCTGTAAGTGGAAGAAGTTCGAAACCACCAGGACTCTTCCTAGAGCTGGCCGGCCATCTAAACTGAGCGATCGGGGGAGAAGGGCCTTAGTCAGGGAGGTGACCAAGAACCCGATGGTCACTCTGTCAGAGCTCCAGAGGTCCTCTGTGGACAGAGGAAAACCTTCCAGAAGGACAACCATCTCTGCAGCAATCCACCAATCAGGCCTGTATGGTAGAGTGGCCAGACGGAAGCCACTCCTTAGTAAAAGGCACATGGCAGCCCGCCTGGAGTTTGCCAAAAGGCACCTGAAGGATTCTCAGACCATGAGAAAGAAAATTCTCTGGTCTGATGAGACAAAGATGGAACTCTTTGGTGTGAATGCCAGGCGTCACGTTTGGAGGAAACCTGGCACCGCCCATCACCAGGCCAATACCATCCCTACAGTGAAGCATGGTGGTGGCAGCATCATGCTGTGGGGATGTTTTTCAGTGGCAGGGACTGGGAGACTAGTCAGGATAAAGGGAAAGATGACTACAGCAATGTACAGAGACATCCTGGATGAAAACCTGCTCCAGAGCGCTCTTGACCTCAGACTGGGGTGACGGTTCATCTTTCAGCAGGACAACGACCCTAAGCACACAGCCAGGATATCAAAGGAGTGGCTTCAGGACAACTCTGTGAATGTCCTTGAGTGGCCCAGCCAGAGCCCAGACTTGAATCCGATTGAACATCTCTGGAGAGATCTTAAAATGGCTGTGCACCGACGCTTCCCATCCAACCTGATGGAGCTTGAGAGGTGCTGCAAAGAGGAATGGGCGAAACTGGCCAAGGATAGGTGTGCCAAACTTGTGGCATCATATTCAAAAAGACTTGAGGCTGTAATTGCTGCCAAAGGTGCATCGACAAGTATTTTTATTTTTAATAAATTTGCAAAAACTTCAAGTAAACTTTTTTCACGTTGTCACTATGGGGTGTTGTGTGTAGAATTCTGAGGAAAAAAATGAATTCAATCCATTTTGGAATAAGGCTGTAACATAACAAAATGTGGAAAAAGTGATGCGCTGTGAATACTTTCTGGATGCACTGTATTTACTCAACCATTCAAATGGAAGTGAGCCTCATCGCTGCACATGACAATGGCATCTTGATGGACGGTTTGCAGAATGTTCACGCACAACTCTCTACGGCTCTCCCAGTCTCTCTCGGTGAGTTCCTGCACTCCCATCATTTTATATGGATGGAAATTAAGGTCCTCATGCAAAATCCTCCTCAAAGATGTATTGGAAATGTCTACGGTCAGGTATTGATCAATCATTTCGAAGCCCTCATTTTAGCCACTGTGGCTTGGTAATTAACGTATTAAGACTGTGTTGTAGGAGGAGGAGGCAGAAGCATATTTGAGTTCTCAACATCTGGGAGACTGCAAAATTGATGCCCTTACAGCTTGGATGTTTTCATGCGTTCGAGGACGGCCTGGAGATTTTCTGTTCAATGTTGCACCCGTCTGTCTAAATTTAGCCACCCACTGAAGAATTGTTTTCTGATTTGGGACGTCACCGTGAGGAGGAATACTGAAGTGCGTTCAGAACGGCGTGTTGCGTAGTGATGATGGATTCATTATTTTTGAAGAACGCTTTGACAGTGAAAGTACGGTGGGCACCAGACCAAGGCAAAAACTACAAGGGATCTCCTATCAAAGGACCCCCCACCCCAACCCAGTTGGCCGCCTGTGCCTCGCACAATGACCTTGAGAAATGTGGCACTTTATTTTGGCTCATCCTGTATTTAGCAGAAGTACACCCAACTCAAACACACAAGCCAGCTGGCTAAGAGTGAGGCAGGAAGAAAGATGGCTGCTCAAGAAGCCTAAGGTTACAGGATAGAGAGCCAGGAGATTTCCAAATTATAGCTTGGGCTAATTTTGCGATTGTACCCAAACTGAACAAGAGAAGGAAAACCTGAGGAGTCAAAGGGACACGTAATAAAAAATTGATAACAAAAAAGAAAAGTAGCTGCTGAACCTAATATGTCAGGGGAGGGTTTTTATTTGTGGGATAGTCGATAAAGTCATTGTCACGGGCCTAGCAACTTACCGAAGTTAGCACACTGCTTACAGCTATCAAAATAACCTGCATGTTCGCAAACTTTTGGGCTATTAAACATTCTAACACAAGGGGGGTTCAACCCCTGCTCGCTTTGCTCGCCTACCCCCGGCGTTTTGAACCCGTGCCCGCTGGGCAGCCGTAGTTTCAGACGCGAGTTGTAGGAGCTTGCATTGTTTTGAACCCATGCTTGACCTGCTTCTGCAGTTTGAGACGCGCGTTGTAGGCGTATATCCGTCATTTGAGCTCGTTCGGTTTGAACCCGTGCCTGCTTTGCCTCCGCAGTTTCAGACGGTGGATAGGAAGTAAAGAACGTATTGTATGGTAAATCACAAAGATTTATTGGAATATGTCTTTATATACAATATTTGTAGTAAAGATGGTTTGTTGTCCTTGAATGAGTTTTCCTTGGTATTGGAGTATTTATAACTTTAACTTTAATGTCAGATGAACGCCGAACTCATGAGAAGGCCACATAAAGTTGTCCATGTCCAAATACGGGCTCAGAGAGGTATATGCCAACTTTGTGCATGGTCTGTTGTTGGGATTTGTCGATTGTCATGGCAAATGCAGGTTTACTGGGTAATTGGCGTCGCCCAAGTGTAAATGGCAATTCAAGGGCAGAATCTGTAAAGTCAATTCTAGGAATTACAACAGTATTGTCAGGATGTGATCCTGTAAGTATTTTTGCTTCAATAACATTGTCTGTCATGGTGTTGATGACTAAACGTGTACCGTTGCATAAACCTTGTTTAGTATTAAGGTTTCTTAATAGCATGACAATTGTTCCGATTTTAAGGTTAAGATTGTGTTGTGGTAATCCGGCTGGGTTAATAGTGTTTAAATATTGTAAAGGGAAATTAAGATGTTCAATGTCGTCTTCAGAATCAACTTTGTCAGTACTTACAAAGAGGCGGCTTTCTCCAGGAAATAATGCAATGACTTGGTTATTTATGTGATCAACGTCAATATTCTTTGGACATAATATAGCCCGCCGCGTTAACAGTGGTATCTGGTCTATTGTTTTGGAGGCATGAGCGCAACTCCATTAGTTCTTCCTAGTTTAGCGTTAGTAATATGGATAATGGATTGCACTTACTGTTAATATGTAGCGTTTTCTGTGGTTGAATTGTTAAAAATGATCGTGTTTTTGCTTGCGGGTTATTAGAGGTGCGTGGATCATGCTGTGTAGTGTGTTTGCGTACTGTCTGGCGCTTTCCGTACTCCAATTGATTTGTGACCCTTTCTGGACTTCATAGTCTGTCCCGTTTTACTTTGGGGTGGCGTATCATGTCGGGTTTGATTTGTGACCCTTTCTCGACTCCGTATTCTGTCCCATTTTACTCTGGGGTGGGGCGCTGACTCCTGTTGTTTGTGTGATTGTATCACTGTAATGTGATTCAAATATGTTGTGGAGTCCGTATTTGTTGGGTTTCTGTACTATATCGTGTTTTTGCTTGCGGGCCATTAGAGGTGCGTGGATCAAGCTGTGTAGTGTGTTTGCGTACTATCTTGCGCTTTCCGTACTCCAATTGATTTGTGACCCTTTCTCGCCTCCGTATTCTGTCCCGTTTTACACTGGGGTTGGGTGCTGACTCCTGTTGTTTGTGTGGTTATGTCATTCGTAGTCTCCATGGACTCCGTAGTTTGTGGGGGGGTTTGTGTGGCACACCAAGCAGCACATTATTCCTAACTTCACTCCGCAGTAGTGCCACGCACAATATGGCGGTGACGCCTGTGCCTTCACAACACAGTAGTGCCACTCACAATATGGCGGCAATGCCTGCGCCTTCCGTATTATGTCGGGTTTCACCATGCTGTGTAGGTGCCTTTGCCTTTTGTACTTTCCTGCGCCTTCCGACACGCGATGTAGGCGCCTGCACCTTCCGGGTCTGCCTCCGCTGTGTGGTGTGGACGTTTAACTGTCGTTGTTTCTGCCTTTATATTCTGTATCTCGTTGTGCATGTGTTTCGTGCCTCGGTTTTTTTGAAGCTGTTGCATTCCAGTTTTCATCATCTGTAACCTGCTCTCCATGTGTTTGGCCCCGTTCTTTAACCTCTTTATGACGTTTCACTTTGTTTCCTACTCTGTCTTTTATTTCTGACCTCGCTTTATCCTGCTTGCGGCATGTCAGATGGTTCGTAGTCTCTCCCGTTTCGCTCTGGGGCAGGGGGGCTTTGTGTGGCGCCTGCGCACTATGTCTCCTGCGTCCACAGGCAGGTCCCTGCGTCCATATCCGGTTTACCATTCTCATTTAGTAATATGGATTGCAATTTAGTCTTGGAGGAGAGTTTTATAAAATGATGTAACGTTAGGCAATTGCATTATGGTCTGGCCAAATCACCATAGCAACATTTACACCACCTATACCCAGGGGTGTAGCCAGGAATTAATTTTAGGAGGGAATGAGAAAGCGTGATACACAAATTATATACGCAGTATTTCCATCTGTTGTAAAATATATTTCAGGGGTGTAACTCAAACCTGGAATGACCTCCCCACCCGCTACACCGATGCATATACTGTCTTATTATTTAGATTTATTAACGGCAATTCTTTAACCCTAATTAGGAAAGCACATAAAATGTTTTTTAACATTACCGAGAGAATTTTAAACTGCATTTAGGGGATGGCACCATTAGTTTCCATTCTTCCACCCTGCCAGCTTAATACATGTAAGAGTCAAGTGGAATTAAGTCTACCCTGCCACATAAAGTGTGACGTAAAAAATACATTTAAAAATGAGAGAGAGACAAAGCAAACATGCTGTGCACACTGACTGTGGCAGAAATGTGTTACGTATCTGAAAGAACAGAGACCCACCTCAATATACTTTCAGTCCATTGAATGCCATGATGCAAAACTTGTGGGCCTCCCAGTAAAAATATACAGTAATCCCTCCTCCATCGTGGGGGTTGTGTTCCAGAGCCACCCGCGAAATAAGAAAATCCGCGAAGTAGAAACCATATGTTTATATGGTTATTTTTATATTGTCATGCTTGGGTCACAGATTTGCGCAGAAACACAGGAGGTTGTAGAGAGACAGGAACGTTATTCAAACACTGCAAACAAACATTTGTCTCTTTTTCAAAAGTTTAAACTGTGCTCCATGACAAGACAGAGATGACAGTTCCGTCTCACAATTAAAAGAATGCAAACATATCTTCCTCTTCAAAGGAGTGCGTGTCAGGAGCACAGAATGTCACATAGATAGAGAAAACAATCTCTAGCAAACAAATCAATAGGGATGTTTGGCTTAAGTATGCGAAGCACCGCGGCACAAAGCTGTTGAAGGCGGCAGCTCACACCCCCTCCGTCAGGAGCAGAGAGAGAGAGAGAGAGAGACAGAGTTTGTTTTTCAGTCAAAAATCAATACATGCCCTTCGAGCTTTTAAGTATGCGAAGCACCGTGCAGCATGTCGTTTCAGGAAGAAACTGCACAAAAGATCACAACGTGAAGATAATCTTTCAGCATTTTTAGACGAGCGTCCGTATCGTCTAGGTGTGCGAACAGCCCCCCTGCTCAATCCCCCTACATCAGGATCAGAGAAAGTCAGCGCAAGAGAGAGAGAAGAGTAAGCAATCTAGCTTCTCAGCCATCTGCCAATAGCGTCCCTTGTATGAAATCAACTGGGCAAACCAACTGAGGAAGCATGTACCAGAAATTAAAAGACCCATTGTCCGCAGAAATCCGCGAACCAGCAAAAAATCCGCGATATATATTTAAATATGCTTACATATAAAATCCGCGATGGAGTGAAGCCGTGAAAGGCGAAGCGTGATATAGCGAGGGATCACTGTATTTACTACAAACCCATCTGCCTCTCTGTTGAAATCGGAAACTACTCAAATAAAACACTTTTTGGAAGTCAAATTAAATGCCACCTGCGCTGTGCAGGGCCAGTTGGTTGCAATTCAGGGTGAAAATCGTTGTGGTGTTAATATAAGAAGAACAGAAGATTTTCAGGACCCTCTACTTATTTCTGTCCAAATATGGCAGATTGGTATTTTTTTTCCTGATCTGAGGGTAGCAGTTTTCTGGGTCCATCTTTACCAATAAGCTCTTGGTCGTCCGCAAAAGGAAGTGTTGGACGGCGATGGCAACCAGAAGAAGCCTTTTGTGTCAATGTTTGGTTCACCTGATGTGTTGGTACGCCGGGGGCTTTTCACCAGCACCTTCTTCCACTAATGATACAAACACAGATGTCAACCATGGTGGTTTTGTCAATGGCTCGTTGTGCCAATTGCTTGCTTGAGTGTTTTTGAGTATCACTTAAACAGTTTTCTGTTCCTTATCTTTGTTCACTAACTCAGTGTTTCTCAACCACTGTGGGCCACGGGCTGCCAGCAATGGGTTGTGAGTTGCTTTTGTTTCTAATGGCAGTGGATTGCAGCAGGTCAACGCTCCACCCTACCCCTTCAAGAGAGACCCCATACCCCCCTTGGTGAGTCACAAAGACAGTTTCTTGGAAAAAAATGTGTCACACCACCGGAAAGTTTGAGAAGCTCTGCGCTAGCTAACGTATTCAGTATTATCGTGCCCACCCATCTATTTTATGTCTGTGCCAGTTTTGTTTGGGCAAAAGCACACAAATTTTTTTTTTTCAGTTTTCAAAACTTATATCAATACTAGGGGGCTTACCCCGTGCTCTCTTCGCTCGCCAAACCCCCTGGACTGCGCTACATGCCAGCCACTTCGCATCTTTGCCGCTCGCTTTGTGAAGAGGGGGGCTGTACGCACCCTAAGGAGACCCGCTCGCTCCTCCAAAACCCCCTCTTGATACAATGGGAAACAAATACAGTTCTTTTTATCTCCTCTTTGCTCGATCAGCTGCTGCTGTGCCACATGATCTGCATGTCGCTTTGAACATTTAAAGGCCTCTACAGCAGCTGTCCTACTCTTTGTCTTTTATTTCCGGCCCCAGGCGGGGTTAAATCTCTTAGCACAAAATCTCGTCTCATGGGACGTGAGATCTTGATATTTTTTAGATTATAATTTAAAAACAGAATAAGAATCTGAAAAATCGAACAACATCACATTAAAGTTTGATAAATTCTGAAAAGAATGATACCAAACATACAGTGCATCTGGAAAGTATTCACAGCGCATCACTTTTTCCACATTTTGTTATGTTACAGCCTTATTCCAGAATGGATTAAATTCATTTTTTTTCTCACAATTCTACACACAACACCCCATAATGACAACGTGAATAAAAGTTTACTTGAGGTTTTTGCAAATTTATTAAAAATAAAAAAATTGAGAAAGCACATGTACATAAGTATTCACAGCCTTTGCCATGAAGTTCAAAATTGATCTCAGGTGCATCCTGTTTCCCCTGATCATCCTTGAGATGTTTCTGCAGCTTCATTGGAGTCCACCTGTGGTAAATTCAGTTGATTGGACATGATTTGGAAAGGCACACACCTGTCTATATAAGGTCCCACAGTTGACAGTTCATGTCAGAGCACAAACCAAGCATGAAGTCAAAGGAATTGTCTGTAGACCTCCGAGACAGGATTGTCTCGAGGAACAAATCTGGGGAAGGTTACAGAAAAATTTCTGCTGCTTTGAAGGTCCCAATGAGCACAGTGGCCTCCATCATCCGTAAGTGTAAGAAGTTCGAAACCACCAGAACTCTTCCTAGAGCTGGCCGGCCATCTAAACTGAGCGATCGGGGGAGAAGGGCCTTAGTCAGGGAGGTGACCAAGAACCTGATGGTCACTCTGTCAGAGATCCAGAGGTCCTCTGTGGAGAGAGGAGAACCTTCCAGAAGGACAAGCATCTCTGCAGTGATCCACCAATCAGGCCTGTATGGTAGAGTGGCCAGACGGAAGCCACTCCTTAGTAAAAGGCACATGGTAGCCCGCCTGGAGTTTGCCAAAAGGCACCTGATGGACTCTCAGACCATGAGAAAGAAGATTCTCTGGTCTGATGAGACAAAGATTGAACTGCTTTGGTGTGAATGCCAGGCGTCACGTTTGGAGGAAACCAGGCACCGCTCATCACCAGGCCAATACCATCCCTACAGTGAAGCATGGTGGTGGCAACATCATGCTATGGGGATGTTTTTCAGCGGCAGAAACTGGGAGACTAGTCAGGATAAAGGGAAAGATGACTGCAGCAATGTACAGAGACACCCTGGATGAAAACCTGCTCCAGAGCGCTCTTGACCTCAGACTGGGGTGACGGTTCATCTTTCAGCAGGACAACGACCCTAAGCACACAGCCAAGATATCAAAGGAGTGGCTTCAGGACAACTCTGTGAATGTCCTTGAGTGGCCCAGCCAGAGCCCAGACTTGAATCCCATTGAACATCTCTGGAGAGATCTTAAAATGGCTGTGCACCGACGCTTCCCATCCAACCTGATGGAGCTTGAGAGGTGCTGCAAAGAGGAATGGGCGAAACTGGCCAAGGATAGGTGTGCCAAGCTTGTGGCATCATATTCAACAAGACTTGAGGCTGGAATTGCTGCCAAAGGTGCATCGACAAAGTATTGAGCAAAGGCTGTGAATACTTATGTACATGGGATTTCTCAGTTTTTTTCATTTTTAATAAATTTGCAAAAACCTCAAGTAAACTTTTTTCACATTGTCATTATGGGGTGTTGTGTGTAGAATTCTGAGGAAAAAAATGAATTTAATCCATTTTGGAATAAGGCTGTAACATAACAAAATGTGGAAAAAGTGATGCGCTGTGAATACTTTCTGGATGCGCTGTATATATGTAGGTTTTAAAATAAGCCTGATTTAAAGCGTGACAAAAAAGTGACATAAAAACATGACATAAAATTGTTGTACTTTTAGGGTTAAGATTTTATATATAGAGAGAGTAGATTTTTGTGTCTAGCTTTGTGGAGGTCTAATAAGGGGGTCTGGCAGCCTCCCACCTATAAAGGAGTTGCGTTCATTTAATTATTTAGTCAGATCAAAGCATAAGGTATTATAAAGTAGCTGTTGCTTTCTTATGGATTACCAGCCTACAAGCTGCAGATGTCTCCCAAAGCAGGGGATTATGAGTCTGTTAACATTTTTATACAGAAATGTCCTGTGTAGCCCAGTGGTTAAGGCTGTGGACTGTAAAGCACGAGACTGCAGATGAAATCAAAGATTTGGACTCGCTGTAAGTTCGCACTTGTAAAGCACCTTGAGGTGGTTATCACTGCAAGACGTGAGTGCTGCTTGTGAACGTCTTTGAAAGGCTTGGTGGCACAGTGCATAGTGCGGCTTTTTGACACTCTGTGTGCTCTTTGTCCCTTCTCCCCAGTTGCGATCTGCTCTATGTACTCCAGTTTTCTGTCTCACCCTAAGGCACAAACGTTAAATTATTTGGCATGTCAAAACTAGAAAGAAGTGTGCGTGTGTGCCCAGTAATGCCCAGACTTGGTTCTTTTCTTGTACCGAATGTGGGCACAGGCTCTCCGTGACTGTAATTAACAGCAGCTTCAGAAAACGGATGGCTGCATGTCATGTTATTTCCTGTCAGATTCGGGAGCCAATGCTGAAGATTTGACATTTCAGGACCATGGACAGCGCACTTTGGAATGGTGTAAACCATTAAACCCACAAAGCGTTCTTTCTATTTTTGTTTGAGTCCCTTTTTTATTCTCGATTTGCCGCAGACTCCTGTCAAATTTGCATTTTCCATTGCGAGTTCCAGCAGGGGTGGCGGGCGAGTTATTCAGCGAACAAGGCACCTCTTGCCATCTGCACTGCCTCATCAACCCAGTTCATTATTCAGGGGAAATTCATGGAGTAAACCCCCTAGGAAATGATACTGTCATAGCAGCATTTTGAAGTAGACGGGTTTGACAGTATTTCAGCCCTTATTACTGTTTCTGTGCGGATTTCTTGCATTGATCTCTAATGTGTTTTCTACAAGGAATTTTTCGGCAGCATTTCATAACGATAGTAGATTAATTCCCTCAAAATGCACAATTTAAAATATTTGCAAGGACTGTCACTTGTGATTTAAGCTGCAGTTGTTTGTGTGGCATCCAAGCGTCAAGCAGGCAGACAGTGTTGTTTGATTCCAAAGGCTGCCTGTTTGGGGCACACTGAGCTTCAGGCATTTCAGCCCAATCCCACAACCCCCCCGAAATAAAGTTTCCCTCTTTCTCTGTGGTATTTTAATTCGTTTCCCCAATTACTGTCATGGTTTTGTGTCTTTTCTGCTTTGTCACTGCATTTTAATTTGGCTTTCTATGTTTTACTAAACTACTGATTAGTTACAATACAATACAATTTATTTTTGTATAGCCCAAAATCACACTAGAAGTGCCACAATGGGCTTTAATAGGCCCTGCCTCTTGACAGCCCCCCCCCAACCTTGACTCTTTAGTGGAAGAAACCTTGGGAAAGGCAGTCAAAGAGAGACCCCTTTCCAGGTAGGTTGGGCGTGCAGTGGGTGTCAAAAAAAAAATGGGGGTCGATACAACACAATACACAGAACAGAACACAAGTAATCCTCAATACAATATAATAGTGCGATAGAAATATTACAAGTACAGAGCAGAATTCAACAGGAGATGATATCACAGAATAGGATTTGGATTTGTTCAGAGTCCTGGAGACCTCGGCCATCAAGCTGCCGCCCCCTATTGGCCATTCCACAGCTGAGTCAGCACTGGGCCAGCCAATCCGATGAAAGGACCCATCTACCCGACGATTCCTGTGATCCTCCATCAGAGATGACTTTACCTTAGGCAGGCAAAACAACTTGGCAGTAGGGCAATGGGACCAAGTTGCACATTTGAGTACCGAGAAGAGAAACAGAATAGGTGAGGGTTAATAACAAATTATAACTATCATGTTACTTATGTTTTAGTGCTAATGACTAACTCTACAGACTGCATCTCTGTTGTTAATCAGCAGCTCTAGTCAGGGTGTGCTAAACTGAAGTAGTGAGTCTTCAGCTGGGATTTGAAAGCTGAGACTGAAGGGACATCTCTTATAGTAGCAGACAGACCAGTCCACAGTTTAGGGGTCAGTCAGTCAGTCATTATCCAACCCGCTATATCCTAACACAGGGTCACGGGGGTCAATCCCAGCCAACACAGGGCGCAAGGCAGGAAACAACCCCAGGCAGGGCGCCAACCCACCGCAGGACACACACACACCCACACACCAAACACAATTTAGAATCGCCAATGCACCTAACTTGTATGTCTTTGGACTATGGGAGGAAACCCATGCAGACATGGGGAGAACATGCAAACTCCACGCAGGGAGGACCCGGAAAGTGAACCCAGGTGTCCTTACTGCAAGGCAGCAGAGCTACCACTGCGCCACCATGCCACCCCAGTTTAGGGGTCCTGTAACTAAAAGCTCAACCTTCCACTGTTATTTAATTAATCCTTAGAATCATAAGCATACTTAAGATCTTAATGTGCGCTCTGGTTTGTAAGTCATGATAAGTTCAGACAAGTAAGCTGGACCTCGGCCATTTAACGCTTTTAAACTTAACCGGGAGCCAGTGTAAGGATTTAAGAACTGGAGTTATTTGTTTGTATTTTCTTGTTCTTGTAATAATTCTTGCAGCAGCATTTTGAATTAACTGGAGGCTGTATAAAGAACAGTTTGAACATCCAGTGAACACCGCATTGCAGTAGTCAATCCTACTAGAAATAAATGCAAGAATTAATTTCTCAACATTTTTAAAATGGAAGAAACATGATTTGGACAACTTTGTAATGTGTGCTTTAAATGACATGCTAGAGTCAAAGATAACTCCTAGATTGCGGGCTGAATCAGTAAAATTAATGGGGATTCCCATTGAGTTAAATGATGACAAAATATTGTTATCAGCGTCATTCCCTCCAACAATTAACATCTCTGTTTTATCAGTGTTTAAAGACAAGTAGTTCTCATTCATCCACTCCTTTAATTCACTAACACAACTAATTAAAGACAACATTGGAGAAACTTCATTTGATCTAAAAGAAAGGTATAACTGGGCGCCATCTGCATACGAATGAAAATTAACACAATGATATCTAATGATAGACCCCAGTGGAGGCCTGTAAAGTGAAAACAGTAAAGGTCCCAGTGCTGAGCCCTGCGGGACACCATATTAAACTTCTGTGTATGATGAAGGAGTCCTGTCAGCACATTTCTGTACATACTGGAATTGTTTTGTGGATGATCTTTTCTTAAGTTCTTCTGATGGTAATTTATTATTTAACTGTTTTTGATGAAGGTTTGGGGTGAGGCGCCTAATAAGACAACAGGCTTCAGGTGCTGTGGTTAGCCATCTTTACAGCATGTGGATTACTCAACAAAGCAGGACTGGGCAGTTTTACAAGGACCAAGCCCAGGACAAGAATAGACAAGAGGTCCAGGAAGAGGTGAGAGCAGAAATCGAGGAACAAGCTACCAATGCACATGGACAAAATGGGAATAGGCACTAGACTGAAAGATCTCTTGGTCTGAGTGGTGGAAGGCTTAGCCTTACCGCAGCAGATTCCTTGTCCAGTCAGCGTGTGATCTGTCTGTCTGTGCGATTTTCACGAGAGAACTTCTTAGATCGGGTTTTTTTCTGTAATTTCCTTGAACATTCCGGTTGATTTTATGACCTCTGTCATTGCACCTTGTTTCATAGTTCGCTTGCAGTACTGATTTATTGGCGCAAATCTGAGAGAGCGGCAGCGGGCCGAGAGGAAGGTAGCAGAGCCCTTCTCACTCATGCGCCAGCCTCAGGGCGTATCTTACAACTGCTTAACTAGCAAACGAGAGAACTACTTAACGGATTTAGATCCAGTTTTTTCTATAATTTGCTTGAAAATTCCAGTTGATTTTGCGACTACTCTAAGAATCATAGTTCACTTGCAGGTGCGATTTATTCACGCTAATCCGAGACAGAGGCTGCGGGTCAAGGGGAGGGGGAAGCGTGACGTCAGGAGTGGGGAGCTGGGCAGGGCCCTCCTCACAGTCCTGTCCAGGAGATGGCTGGATATATATATATATACTGTATATGTGTATATATATATATATATATTGTGGGAACCAGCCTGGACACAGACAGGCAGACACAGATGGTTCAAAACCACACACACGTTTATTCATATTTACAGTTTCCAAAAGTACCACACACAACCCAGTGCCCGTGCACCACACACCCTCAAGTCCAGGCCTCTCAACAATGCCCACCTTCACCGCCTCCACTCCTCTCCTCTGATCTACGTCCACTTCCACCCGACTCCAGCTGACGAATGGAGGGAGATAGCGTCCCACTATCATACCCTTTTATGTTCACCTGGACGTGCTCCAGGTGCCTCCCAATGAGCTTCCTGCAGCACTTCCTGGTGTGGCGTAAGTGGCATACGAGCACCCGGTAGCACTCCAGGTGCCCCTGGTATTCCTTCTGCCAGCACCTCCGGGTGTGGCGGAAGTGCTGACATCCAGGGCTTTTCAGGCATCTGGGCGCCCCCTGACGGTTACCTCGGGCCCCTCTAGTTTTGAGTTTCCATGCTGTGTTCCCGTGGTCCCCATACCAACCAGGGCGGCTGCCCTCTTGTGGTCCGGAGGAGGCCTAGTCCTCCTTCCGGTCCTTCCAGGCGTCCCGGCTGGGTACTGCACCCAGCCACTCGCCACAATATATACTGTATATATATATATATATATATATATATATATATATGGGTTTCACTAGTTTTTGTGCATTTTTCTTTTTCACTTGGGACTTTTAGTCAGCACTGTAAATCGTGTATATAATCATCATTTTTGGGCTCCGTTTGTTTTTGTGTGTCCTTTGCGGTACTGAACTGTGTATTTAGATAGATATTCTGCATGACATTATTTTTTTTAATTTTTCTTTATGTGTACCTGTAAATAAAACCTCACTTTGTTTTTGCAAAACCCAACTCTTGTTTGTCCTTGTCTCCCTGTGTTACACCACCATCCTGGTCACGCTCGGTCCCATATACTAGACACTGGTGTCCCCCATTTCCCACTACACGGGGTGTCAATGGCAGGTCACATTACTCGACAGATGTCACAGGAGTGCGCTCACTAAGATTGTGTAAATGAAGGCTACAACTGAATACTGCTGGAAAAGTCATCCAATATGAGATGGCCTTTACAGAACTGAACTCTGAAGGACGTTTAATGAACCACCGAGGAACCTTGTGACCACCTGAAATATTTCATCTGTCCCTCAGAAGTGACATGATGGTGGCCCTGACTCTTGGGGTTCCCACCCACAGAAAACAAGGAACATCAGAGGACACTCAATACATAAACATTAAATGACAAATACAGAGATCAGCCTTAAGCAAAATGAAATCATCACATCAAACACGTGACAAATGGTACTTCAGAATAAACAAAGGTGACAAAAAAAGCAAATAAACACAAGTCAGGGAACACAAATGCGGCTGTAACGTGACAATGACATTGCGTATTCTAGAAGGAGGAGGGTAGCACTTATCCTGGCAACACAGGGCACAAGACAGGAACGATCCTTGGGCGGACACATTGTGGGGCACACCTTGTACTCAAACACAGTGAAGAAAATCTACATGAATACAGGGGGTGGGCTACAAACGCAGTGGCCACCAGGATTTGAACCCACCCTGAGAGATGGGTTACGCTAATGCTAGCCACTGAACCTCCCCAGTCTTCAGCTAATCCTGTTATCAACAGCACTGTTCAAAAAAAATGTTTAAAATTTAATAAAACTAGGGGGCTTCACCCCCTGCTCGCTTCTCTCACCAACCCTCAGCCCCCCCACCCCCAGCCTGTGCTACACACCAGCCATTTCATGTCTGTGCCGCTCGCATATGTGGATTCACTTTCACCAAACAACAAATCTTTTAATTTTTGTGGAAACACCTCTTCATTGGTAAGAACTACTTTTCCCAGATAGCAACACGAATTAGACGATCTACAAATCTCCGACTTAAAGTTTAAATCCGAACAATATATTCAAATTTCTTTTCGCTGTTCTGTTATTTCACCGAGTAATAATTTCCGTTTGTTAGCGTTAATGCTGATCTTACTATCATTTTTTAAGACTTTCAAATTTTAGTACTTTCCTTATCTCTAACCTGCTCTGAATTCGTATCACGGCAATGTTTTTGAACCTCTTTACGACATTCTACTTTGTCTTCTACTCTTTGTCTTTTATTTCCGGCCCCAGACGTGGTTACATCTCTTAGCACAAAGTCTCATCTCACAGGACGTGAAAGTATCTCTCTGAAAAAGTCACATCTCGTCCCGGGCTAAAAAGTCTCGTCTCAATCCCAGGATTTTTTATTATAATAGAGAGATAGTCATTCAGTCATCATAGATAGATAGATAGATAGATACTTTATTAATCCCAAGGGGAAATTCACATACTCCAGCAGCAGCATACTGATAAAGAAAATATTAAATTAAAGAGTGATAATAATGCAGGTAAAAACAGACAATAACTTTATGTAATGTTAACGTTTACCCCCTCTGGTGGAATTGAAGAGTCGCATAGTTTAGGGGAGGAACGATCTCCTCAGTCTGTCAGTGGAGCAGGACAGTGACAGCAGTCTGTCGCTGAAGCTGCTCTTCTGTCTAGAGATGACACTGTTTAGTGGATGCAGTGGATTCTCCATAATTGACAGGAGCCTGCTGAGCACCCATCGCTCTGCCACAGATGTCAAACTGTCCAGCTCCATGATTACAATAGAGCCTGCCTTCCTCACCAGTTTGTCCAGGTGTGAGGCGTCCTTCTTCTTAATGCTGCCTCCCCAGCACACCACGGCATAGAAGAGGGCACTCGCCACCACCGTCTGATAGAACATCTGCAGCATCTTATTGCAGATGTTGATGGATGCCAGTCTTCTAAGGAAGTATAGCCGGCTCTGTCCTCTCTTGCACAGAGCTTCAGTATTGACAGTGCAGTCCAATTTATCATCCAGCTGCATTTCCAGGTATTTATAGGTCTGCACCCTCTGCACACAGTCACCTCTGATGATCACGGGGTCCATGAGGGGTCTGGGCCTCCTAAAATCCACCACAAGCTCCTTGGTTTTGCTGGTGTTCAGGTGTAGGTGGTTTGAGTCGCACCATTTAACAAAGTCCTTGATTAGGTCCCTATACTCCTCATCCTGCCCACTCCTGATGCAGCCCACGATAGCAGTGTTGTCAGCGAACTTTTACACGTGGCAGGACTCCGAGTTGTATTGGAAGTCCGATGTATATAGGCTGAACAGGACCAGAGAAAGTACAGTCCCCTGCGGTGCTCCTGACCACAATGTCAGACCTGCAGTTCCCGAGATGCACATACTGAGGTCTGTTTGTAAGATAGTCCACGATCCATGCCACCAGGTATGAATCTACTCCCATCTCTGTGAGCTTGTCCCTAAGGAGCAGAGGTTGGATGGTGTTGAAGGAGCTAGAGAAGTCTAGAAACATAATTATTACAGCACCACTGCCTCTGTCCAAGTGGGAGAGGCATCGGTGTAGCATATAGATGATGGCATCCTCCACTTCCACCTTCTCCTGGTATGCGAACTGCAGAGGGTCGAGGGTGTGGCGTACCTGTGGCCTCAGGTGGTGAAGCAGCAGCCACTCCATGGTCTTCATCACATATGACGTCAGAGCGACAGACCGGAAGTCGTTCAGCTCACTAGGACGTGATACCTTTGGGACTGGGGTGATGCAAGATGTTTTCCAAAGCCTCGGGACTCTCCCCTGTTCCAGGCTCAGGTTGAAGATGTGCTGTAGAGGACTCCCCAGCTCCAGCACACAGACCTTCAGCAGTCGTGACGATGCTCCATCTGGACCCGCTGCTCTGCTGGCACGAAGTCTCCTCAGCTCTCTGCTTACCTGGGCTGCTGTAATTGTGGGTGGGGATGTCTCTCCTATGCTGGTATCAGCAGAAGGATGGGTGGAGGGTGCAGTACTGAGGTGAGAGTGGGTTAGGGTGGTCAAACCTGTTAAAGAAGTTGTTCATTTGGTTTGCTCTCTTCACGTCTCTCTTGATGGTGGCACCCCGCTTCGAGCTGCAGCCAGTGATGATCTTCATCCCATCCCACACTTCCTTCATGCTGTTATTCTGTAACTTCTGCTCCAGATTTCTCCTGTACTGCTCCTTTGCCGTCCTGAGCTGGACTCGGAGTTCCTTCTGCACGCGCTTGAGCTCATGCTGATCACCGTCTTTAAAGGCCCTTTTCTTCTGGTTCAAAAGGCCCTTGATGTCACTTGTGATCCATGGCTTGTTGTTAGCATAGCAGTGTACTGTTCTTACTGGAACTACAATGTCCATACATGTTAAAAAAATGAACAAAACCAATGAAACAGTGGAGTAAAAATGGAGGGCATGTGATATCATGGATTCTCTTGGGGATCTTAGGTATCTTTGGGACCTGCTTAACTTCAGTTTGGTATTATTAATCACTTTTAATTCTGACTACTTACATATAAATCTTATTGAAGAAAAATATTCAGTTTTGCTTTTTTAAATCATTTTAGTGATGGAGAGAGAAAGAGAGAGAGAAGAAGATGGAAGGATAGAGAGAGAGAGAGAGAGCGAGACCCTGTGTGTTATAATTTTACAAAGACATTTTACACATTTAAATAATGACTCCTACTAATGCGTGCCGCACAGAACTGGGACATTTTGAATTACTTATAAACGTTCAAAAAAGGTCATTCAGATTCTGGAAGCGTCCCACGTCAAGTCCCAAAGGCAATTCAAAGCTCGACAAACCTCCTCAGCTGAACCTTACAAATTGTATAATACACACTAACTCACTTAAAACATGAAGGCCGACCCTGCTAACCAGCGCAATTATGAAACAAGCACAAGACAAGACAAAAACACATCAGCCTTTGAAACCCGAAGCACACAGGCAGATTATTAAAACGAGAATGCAGAGTTACAGAACAGCCCTTCAGGGTCAGAGGCGCGGAGCAGAGGCAGACTCTGGCTAAGTGGCGAATGTCTGGCAAGTCGAAGAAGGCGCTGATAAATGAAGGTGCAGTGAAGTGCAAGATGGATGACGCAACGTGAGCAACAGAATTTGCACTATGAATTCCCAAATAAGGAGGTACTACCGTATTACCTTTAATCCAGTCCCCGGAGATCAGGGGTCTCCAACGCCGGTCCTGGATGGCCCCCATGGCTGCAGGTTTTCATTCTAATCCTTTTCTTAATTGGTGATCTGTTTTTGCTGCTAATTAACTCCTTTTCCATTCATTTTCATTGACTTGTTTTTTAAGATTTGTTCCCCTGAATTTCTTCATTGTTCCTCTTGTGAGAAGTCGCCCGAACACCATCAGACTAACACCAGCAGGGTTATAAAACATGTTTATTCTCACCCATAGTCCCAACACAGTCCTGCACAGCACACAATGTCTCCCACACCAAACACCCCTAAACCTCTCCAACGTCTGTGGGCTGCCTTTCTTCCTCCTGTCGCTGGAGCTTCATCCACCTCCAGCTCCCGACTATCACTCCTTGACTGTGGGTAGGCGGCACCTTTTATAATTACCCGGACGTGCTCCTGGTGCTTGCTGACGTTCTTCCGGCGGCACTTCCTGGTGTGTTGGAAGTGCTGCATGAGCACCCGGAAGCACTCTGGGCATTGCTGGAAGGTCCTTCCAGAAAGATCTCCCAGGCTTTATGAGGCCTGGGGCGCCCCCTGGTGGTAGCAACAGGCCCCCACGGGTTTGAGCCTCCCTGCTACTTCTCCATGGTCCCCTTGCTATCCAGGGCGGTTTCCCCCTCGTGGCCCGGGGGATGTATAGATCTCCTTCCTGTCCTTCCGGGCGTCCCGGCTGAATTGCTTCATTTCTTTCCTTAAACAGAAATGAAATGTGAACTGAGTGAGCCAACAGAATACCAGCTAAGTCAGGGCCTCAAACTCCATCCAGTCGCTTAATTAGGCGCTAATTCTTGTTGTTAATTAAACTCGTTCTTTAATTCCATGGCTTGTTGCTGCTCTCATTGTTCAATAGCAGACATTTCTGAAATTGTGGATTTTCTGTTTTCTAAGAGCTCTGGTCAAATGGTTTGGGGACCTGAGCAGACCAACATTCCTGAGACCTTCACCTTTCTTTATTCTCAGATATTGTGTGATGGTCACAGTTTGCTGGTCATGTTTTGGCTCATTTTGTATCTCATTATTGTCTGGTAGCTAATTAAGGATAAAGAAACAATTACGGGGTCTGAGTCTTCAAGAGCAAGTCAATTAAAATGAATTCAAAAGAAGTTAATTAGCAACAAAAACAGGTCACTGATTAAGAAAAGAGTTAGAATGAAAACCTGCAGCCACTGTGGCCCTCCAGGACTGGAGTTGGGGACCCCTGGTGTAGATCTTTAAAGAAATTCCAAGGTGGCGCAGCATCACTAGCATCACTGGGTCAGCGAAGGACCAAGCATATTTGACAATTTTTATTTTGTTTTCTGAGCCCTAAACCTCACGACATAACCACACAGATGCCACAAGACTTTTTATACAAATTAATACCTTTACAGGTTTTCTTCCACAATGCTCCTTCTGGGCAAGCTTTGTTCTCCTCCTCCTGACTTCAATTCCCCAGCTAGGTTAGGTGGCTTCTTCTAGTGTCAGAACATTGCATCAAGGAAGCACCTCCAGGTCAGGTGAAAATGACATAAAACAGGGCACAGCGCCCCCTGGCACAACCCGAGGAGCCTTACAGGAAGCACAGCTCTTATACAGCCCTGCTGGTGTCCAAACCAGAGCAGCACTTCCTTTTGTCGTACTTGGGGAACATCTGTTCTTGGCTGACAGCCTCCCCCATTTCCAAGGGTATTTGTAGAATTTGCAGGGATTGGGGTCTTAGCCCCCTCTGTGATTGTTGTGCACTTTTACACATGGATGAAAAAGAGTGGGGTTTTGCATGACTCGTCCACATATGAAAAATTGAAGAGTTGGGATTTCCTGATGCTACTGGCCCAGTTCATCCAATGTTTCTTCATCCCAACTCGAAAACAAAAGATGAACCATCCTGCCCGGGATGTATGTCCATCTGCACCGTCTTTCCATAATGGTCTCCCGCCTGGGTAAAGGACCACTCTCCATCCCAGGTGGGGGGCCAGTCCATCCATTATGTCTGTCACATTTTATATACAGTGCATCCAGAAAGTATTCCCAGCGCATCACTTTTTCCACATTTTGTTATGTTACAGCCTTATTCCAAAATGGATTAAATTCATTTTTTTCCTCAGAATTCTACACACAACACCCCATAATGACAACGTGAAAAAAGTTTACTTGAGGTTTTTGCAAATTTATTAAAAATAAAAAAATTGAGAAAGCACATGCACATAAGTATTCACAGCCTTTGCCATGAAGCTCAAAATTGAACTCAGGTGCATCCTGTTTCCCCTGATCATCCTTGAGATGTTTCTGCAGCTTAATTGGAGTCCACCTGTGGTAAATTCAGTTGATTGGACATGATTTGGAAAGGCACACACCTGTCTATATAAGGTCCCACAGTTGACAGTTCATGTCAGAGCACAAACCAAGCATGAAGTCAAAGGAATTGTCTGTAGACCTCTGAGACAGGATTGTCTTGAGGAACAAATCTGGGGAAGGTTACAGAAAAATTTCTGCTGCTTTGAAGGTCCCAATAAGCACAGTGACCTCCATCATCCATAAGTGGAAGAAGTTCGAAACCACCAGGACTCTTCCTAGAGCTGGCCGGCCATCTAAACTGAGCAATCGCGGGAGAAGGGCCTTAGTCAGGGAGGTGACCAAGAACCCGATGTTCACTCTGTCAGAGCTCCAGAGGTCCTCTGTGGACAGAGGAGAACCTTCCAGAAGGACAACCATCTCTGCAGCAATCCACCAATCAGGCCTGTATAGTAGAGTGGCCAGACGGAAGCCACTCCTTAGTAAAAGGCACATGGCAGCCCGCCTGGAGTTTGCCAAAAGGCACCTGAAGGACTCTCAGATCATGAGAAAGAAAATTCTCTGGTCTGATGAGACAAAGATTGAACTCTTTGGTGTGAATGCCAGGCATCACGTTTGGAGGAAACCAGGCACCGCTCATCACCAGGCCAATACCATCCCTACAGTGAAGCATGGTGGTGGCAGCATCATGCTGTGGGGATGTTTTTCAGCGGCAGGGACTGGGAGACTAGTCAGGATAAAGGGAAAGATGACTGTAGCAATGTACAGAGACATCCTGGATGAAAACCTGCTCCAGAGCGCTCTTGACCTCAGACTGGGGCGACGGTTCATCTTTCAGCAGGACAACGACCCTAAGCACACAGCCAAGATATCAAAGGAGTGGCTTCAGGACAACTCTGTGAATGTCCTTGAGTGGCCCAGCCAGAGCCAGACTTGAATCCTATTGAACATCTCTGGAGAAATCTTAAAATGGCTGTGCACCGACGCTTCCCATCCAACCTGATGGAGCTTGAGAGGTGCTGCAAAGAGGAATGGGCGAAACTGGCCAAGGAGAGGTGTGCCAAGCTTGTGGCATCATATTCAACAAGACTTGAGGCTGGAATTGCTGCCAAAGGTGCATCGACAAAGTATTGAGCAAAGGCTGTGAATATTTATGTACATGGGATTTCTCCGTTTTTTTATTTTTAATAAATTTGCAAAAACCTCAAGTAAACTTTTTTCACGTTGTCATTATGGGGTGTTGTGTGTGGAATTCTGAGAAAAAAAATGAATTTAATCCATTTTGGAATAAGGCTGTAACATAACAAAATGTGGAAATAGTGATGCGCTGTGAATACTTTCTGGATGCACTGTATGTTAATACAATAAATGTGTCGTCAGGACTGTCATGCCAATCGCACATTGAATTTGACTAAAGGTTGTGAAATTAACAGACTCGACACACTTAAAAAGGTTTGGGGCAGCCACCCGTATAATTTCCCTGGATGAAAAAAAGGGCTTGAAAAATAGCACTGATGTGCATTGGTAGGAGTCTGAAACTGAACTGAACTTAGTTAAGGCAAAGATGGCGGCTTTAAAGGTCTTCACAAGAAGTGACGTCATTTAGGTTGGAATCGGATGTCTTTCTTGGTGCTGGAACAGGAAGTGACGTCTTTCTTGGTGCCAGAATAGATAGTGATGCCATCAAGGCTGAATCAGGCAGAATTTCCCATATTTTGTCAGCAGAAATAATAAAGGAAGGTTTACTACATACCGCCACCCCCTGGCCTGACATGGAATTACCTTAATTATGTCCATTCAGCTTCCTCACGTGTGTGACAAGGTTTTCAGTTCAAGTCAAAAACGTCTCAGGGACTTCCCGACTGTAAGCACACTCAATAAGAGCCTTCAGTATTTCAGTTTTTCAGTGTTAATTGCCCCCGTAAAGTGTAGAGAATTTTTTTATGATGTTGTTTCAGTCACATCACAAGCCAGGTTAGTTAAAACGCCGGACAGACCAAAGCTTGTGCCGCTCCGTCACAGCCACTAAGTGAGCAGCTTCTGAACTGGCCCGTGTGTTTTAGACATTTGGTTTGCTCCATAGCTTTATAACTTTTTCTTGAGTATTTGAAGAGGGCTGTTAAATCTCACATTGTGTGTCCAGCTTTAGCTCCAACAACATAATTCTCTGAGGATCCTGTCAGTTTCTTTAATTACAAAAGACGTGAACGGAGCACCACTAGAAATGACTTCATCATGAAATATGATAGTGTTGCTAATCGCTTTCACAAAGATGAAAACAAATCTGCCAAGTGCTGCTTTAAAAATATGGGCCAGTAGGTCTGTGAGCTGAATGTACCTGATGAAAATGTTAAAAATAAAAAAAAGAAAGGCAGCCGTCCCGTTGTTTTGTGACCCCGGTACACGGACACTTAGAGATGGAGACAATCTCTGTGACAAACGACATAAAACAGGACCACTCTCAGGATGGGACCATTCTGTCACAGGTCACGCCAATGTGTACTTCGTTAATTTAGTGACACTAATTAGCCTAACACAGGAAAAAGAAGACAAGCTTCTTATCCCCATATAAGCCCAAAGTTAATTGTAGTCCCTAACAAGAAGCCTCATGTATAAAACGTGTTTATGCTTAGAAACGTATGTAAGTTGGGATTTACAAAACACAAACTTGTCGTGAAAACTGACCTCAATTTACGTCAAGTTTCTATCATCTGTAAGTCCTCCACAGGCTCCAGGTGGCAGCACAATGCAGTGGACGGTGAATCTCATCCCATTGCCCATTTCAATGACATGTCGGTCACATTTCGATGTTTTTGAACTCAACTGCTCAAAAAAATTAAAGGAACACTTTGAAAACACCTCAGATCTCATTGGGAAACAAAATCCTGCTGGCTATCTCTACTGCTATGGGCTGATATGGTGATATGTTAGGAATGAAAGGATGGCACATCGTCTGATGGAAATGAAAATGATCAACCTACAGAGGGCTGAATTCAAAGACACCCCAAAAATCAAAGGGAACAAATGATGCAGCAGGCAGGTGAGTCAATTGTCCATTTTGCCCAAATCTCATTGGAGCAACTCCAAATCATTCTCAGTACTTTGTATGCCACCATCCTGCCCCCACACCACCATTTGCTTCTATACATGCCTGACATCGTCTGGGGGTGCATGCTCCTAATGAGACGACAGATGGTGTCCTGAGGGATCTCCTTCCAGATCTGGACCAGGGCATCACTGAGCTCCTGGACAGTCTGAGGTACAACCTGGCAGCGTCAGATGGACTGAAACATCATGTCCCACCCAGAGGTGTCCGATTGGGTTGAGGTCAGGCGAGTGAGCGTGGGGGCCAGTCAATGGTATCAATTCCTTCATCCTCCAGGAACTACTTGCATACTCTCGCCACATGAGGCCGAGCATTATCGTGCACCAGGAGGAACCCAGGAGCCACTGCACCAGCATAGGGACTGACAGTGGGTCCAAGGATTTCATCCCGATACCTAATGGCAGTCAAGGTGCCGTTGTCTAGCCTGTAGAGGTCTGGCGTCCCTCCGTAGATATGCCTCCCCAGACCATCACTGACCCACCACCAAACCGGTCATACTGAATGATGTTACAGGCAGCATAACGTTCTCCACGGCTTCTCCAGACTCTTTCACGTCTGTCACATGTGACTCAGGGTGAACCTGCTCTCATCTGTGAAAAGTACAGGGCACCAGTGGTGGACCTGCCAATTCTGGTATTCTATGACAAATACCAATCGAGCTCCATGGTACCAGGCAGTGAGCACAGGGCCCACTAGAGGATGTCTGGCCCTCAGGCCACCCTTATGAAGTCTGTTTCTGATTGTTTGGTCATAGACATTCACACCAGTGGACTGCTGGAGGTCATTTCGTAGGCTCTGGCAGTGCTCATCCTGTTCCTCCTTGTCCATAGGAGCAGATACCGGTGGGTCCTGCTGATGGGTTAAGAACCTTCTACAGCCCTGTCTAGCTCTCCTAGAGTAACTAACTGCCTGTCTCCTGGAATCTCCTCCATGTCCTTGAGACTGTGCTGGGAGACACAGCAAAACTTCTGGCAATGACACGTATTGATGTGCCATCCTGGAGAGGTTGGACTACCTGTGCCACCTCTGTAGGGTCCAGGTATGGCCTCATGCTACCAGTAGTGACACTGAGCGTAGCCAAATGCAAAACGAGTGACAAAACAGATGAGGAAGGAAAAATGTCAGTGGTCTCCACCTGTGAAACCATTCATTCCTGTTTTGGGGGTCATCTCATTGTTGCCCCCCTCTAGTGCACCAAAGCAGCTGAAACTGATTAACGACCCCCTCTGGTACTTAACTGACCGGATCAATAGCTTGATGCTATACTCGGATTAAAAAGTGTTCCTTTCATTTTTTTGAGCAGTGTATTTATATCACAGTTAACTGCCATGTTCTCTCAATGCTGCAGTCTTCAGCGTATTCACACGATGTTAATTGGCTTAGTGTGTGCCGTGTCTGTTTTGTCTATGAAAAGGGAGTGCTGTGTACTGTACACAATGTAACTAGCAATGGCCGTGTTAGCATATTGGATATTGGCAATGGCAGGCGCCAGTTTTCAGGGAGTGCAGTGAGTTTTTGCCTCATGCTCTTGACTGGCTTTTAAGCCCATTTAGACATTCTTGAGTCGTGTGCTGAATCGCACCGTGCCCCGCACATGCACACTTCACCAGAAGACACACACACACGGACACTGGACGCACACAGGGTTTTATTAAAGAGGATTTCTTTACTTTTCATGATGACATGGGAGTCTGCACGTCCCTGGGGAGCTTGGACCTCAAATTCAAAATCAGTGATCTGCCATAGATTGTAGTAAAGACGTCAATCAGGAACAAGGCCAGATTTACATGTTGAAGATTCAAAATAAGCCACATATGGCTACTGGTGAGAGGTGAAGAGGAGTCACGAAAAGCTTCTGTACGAGCGCTCAGTTTTAAGTTGGTCTGAGGTTTATACCGGGACTTCGTGTGGCTTGTGGTATACGTGTAGTTTTATTCATCTGATTTTTTGCATGTACAGTGATCCCCCGCTATATCGCGATTCAGCTATCGCGCCCCCGCTACATTATTTATTAATATTATTATTATTACTAGGGGCTCCGCCCCCTGCTCGCTTCTCTCGCCCACTCCCGGGTTTGGTTTACCGGATTAACAATTTAAAGAGATTGTTATTTTCATGGGAATTGTTACATATGCATTATTTTCACTTTTACTTTAAAACTTTTGTTAAAAACAATATTTGTCCTTTATTTCCTGCCCCGGGCGTGGTTAAACCTCTCGCGGCACTTATAACGCTGCTCACGTTGTGAAGGGGGGTTCTGAATGCACGCTAAAGAGATGCGATCGGTTCAACTGCTGTCTTGCTGCTGCTGCTGGCCAGCTGTGTGTTCTGCTTGTCGCGCTTTGCGTCAATCACTTAAAAGCCTGTACAGCAGCTGTCCTTCTGCCACTTCGCGTCTCTGCCACTCGATTTGTGAAGTGGAGGGAGCTGAACGCACGCTAAGCAGAAGTGGACTTTGTGCTGCTTCTGCCAAGATGCTTGTTCTGCTTGTCGCTCTGTGTGTTCTGAAGGAGGAGGATGGGGGGGGGGGGGGGGGGTTGAGGGCTGAACGCACACTAAGGAGAGGTGCTCGGATCATCTGCTGGGTTTCTGCAGCTGCTGCTGGCAAGCTGCGTGTTCTGCTTGTCGTCGTTTTAAGAGCTGGCAGCACCTGAAGTTTGTCTACCAAAAGCATTCCAACAGCTGCTAGGTTAGATGTCCGTGAACTTGTTTTAAATTGTTTGTAAGCAGGACGTGACGTGCAAAAGTCACCATCTCACGGGTTTTGCTTCCTGAGGTTGTAATGTCCAGTCTTGCGTGTCGTCAAAGTGTTTCTATGAGATGATCTGGTCTCCCCACCAGAGGTGCACTATGCTCCTGCCACTTCACGTCTCTCCCGCTCGCGTTGTGAAGGGGGAGAGCTGAGCGCACGCTAAGTAGAAGTGGACTGATCAGCTACTGGCTTTGTGCTGCTTCTGCCAAGATGCCTGTTCTGCTTGTCGCTCTGTGCATCGATCATTTAAAAGCCTGTACAGCTGCTGTCCTTCTGTCTCACTGCCTTGTCTTGTGTGACCGTTAAAATGTCTCTCGCAGGATGTCAAATTGTCTTCTGAGAAGATCAAGAATCGTCTCCCTGATCTCCCTGCCAGGATTTTTTTTATAATAGAGAGATGTTACTCATATCCTTAGCCCGACATCCACATATCATATGTGTTTACAAGGTGTGTTTTAATAAGTTTACATGTGTTTAAAGCGTGTCGGAGGGGTATTTTAAGGCTTAAACTATAAAAAAATGTTTATCTATATGGTCTTTCTATATCGCTGATTTTCACCTATCGCTGATGTGTCTGGAACGTAACTTTCACGATAGGTGGGGGATCACTGTATGACATTTTTTTGTCTTTCAAATGTAAGCAACATTTTATTATGGAATCTAAGCAAGTTTTTATACATGAGGCCCCAGGTGGGATGTCCCCCCAAGTGCTTCGTGACTTTTTAAAGCCCTTTACAGCCCATGAAATGCTAAAAGAACATATGGAGCAGGACAGGCTTGAACTCTTTCCCTTTCTCCTCCCTTGTTGTGGCTGCAGTCCTGGTCCTGGTGGACTTGTGAATGAAATTGGAGTCATCAGAAGAAATTCTCCTAAACATGAAAGTATACAAACTCGGAATTGAAGGTCTGATCCATATTCACTGAGATGGCACTTATCTATCTGCCTAAAGCAAAAAAAAATCATTGAAAATGAATGAATAATACATTCGAACGTGGATGTCAGAATACCCTTCTCTTGTGTGTTTTAAGACCTCCTTAATGATGAGGTTTAAGTCTGTCGCCACTGCAGGTGCCATGGTGACCAAGTAAATATCACTCTGGCTATGCATTGCCCCAGGACTCCCGGCAGGGGTAATGTTATTGATGTCAAGCTCTAACTAGCTCGCCATTACGACAGAAAGTCCAGGTTTAGGTTCAGTTTAGGTGTCATTTGTCACAAGTACGTCGTAAGACTTATGTGCTTTTGGTCTCTCAGTTATAAAAAAGAAAAGCAAAGAAATGAATGATATTAAATAACAGGAAATGAAAAAGACAGCACAAGCACTCAAAATACAGAAACTATGTAGCGCTCAGTAAAACACATACAATACACCAAAAAAATAAATGACAGGACACGCTGAGTAAACTATATGTTGTTCGGCAGCCCTGATTATTGACTCTGTGCTGTTAGCTCAGGTCTCTGGGGGTCTTTAACACAAGGAACCTGAAGCAGCCAATAGTCTCCATTGATTTTGAAACTTGTCTTCCAGAAATCAGAAACAGCCATGTGACGATGTGGGTCCTGCTCCATGCTCCCACTTCTCTGTGCCGGCCTATTCTTATACGGATCAATGGGGACAGAGTCTCAATCACGCACTGCAGGAAGCTAATGAAGCAGTTGAGGACGATCGCACCCTCACATGCAGATGTGACTCGCCCCAACTACCTCGTCAGCTCCCCGTGGCTGCACGATCGAGACTGACATGGCTATTTGGACTATTTAAAACTGGCCACTCTTTTGAAACCGCTGACCCGCTATACCACATACTTCCCCCCTTGAGCCACCAGTTGCACAGGATGGCTCCACGCCACTACCAACCCAGTGCAGCTGGCGGCTCAGGTCTGCGGCCTGGCCCAGACACTGCACTAAAACCACCAATAAATAATAAAAGTACTAGAAATCCCACTCTAAAACCAAACCAACCCCGCTTGTTAAAACAGGACATTTAAAGAATAAGAACTTTAAAAAGACAATTAAAAAATGTTCATTAAAAAGCTCACTTCTTAAAAATGTCCTCCTCCAGCTTGGGTCCGTGGGTTCTTCTAAAAGTCTGGCACCTACCCCACTTGCTGTTCTGTCCCCTTCTTCAGTCCCCATTGCCAGCTCATCCCACCGCTGCCACCATGTGTGACGACGCAGGTCCTGCTCTCACTTCTCTGTGCCGGCCCATTCTTATATGGCTCCGTGGGTGCTGCGTCTTAATCACACACCACAGGAAGCCAATGAAGCAATGGAGAATGATCAACTCCCTGCGGCTGCACAATCGCACCACCAGAGACTGACACGGCTATTTAAAACTGGCCATCCTTTTGAAGCCGTGGACCCGCCCAACTCAATAATTAAATGGGGCACAGAGTGAGTCTGAAAAGCCAGGTGACTTCTGGGGGCACAATGTTCAAGAAGTGGAAATGGAACTGTCATAAAGGATAGTGGTCCAGCGTGCATTGCATTACTCAACAGGGCAAGGCTGTAGGGAGGCCACCGGCCATCTTTAACAGTTAAAAGGGTGAGGCCATCAAGGGTCTGAAGCAGCCAGCCGTCTCCTTCTACTTCCAACCAAGACACAGCTTCTGAGAAGAAATGTGAAAAAGCAAGACGCCTCTCCTAAATGGGTTAAGAATTACAAGAAGACAACCGAATGCATCTCGGATCACTGAACAGGTTCTGTTTCTTGGAAATCTCAAGCAGACTGCTGTCTCCAATTCTGAATGCGGGGGGATGATCTCTGCATCCAAAGCAGCCACTGAGGTCATCAGTGGAGTCCTTCAGGGGTCTGTCCTTGGACTGTCACATGTTCTCATTTACATTAATGACATATATTTTGGTATAGTTAGTAAACCTTGGAAATTCACAGATGATACCAAAATTGGAAGAATGGCAGACACCGAGGAGGCAGCAAAAACAATTAAAAAATGCTTGGACAAGCTGGCCGAACACTGCAAAGATGTGCAAAGTGCTACACGTGGTCAAAAGTAACATCTCTCTCTCTCTCTCTCTCTCTCTCTCTCTCTCTATATATATATATATATATATATATATATAGTAAAATAAAGACAAAAATCCGCATAAAGGTTTGGGGTTTCCAGCCCCGTATACTGTACAGATTGCACAATATTCAATTACAGTCCAGAAAATCATTCACAGACTAACAACTGAACGACAGTATGGTAGGATGGGGAAGATTTATATTGGGGACCGGAATTAATGAGAGGAATGCTGGGTAGGGAGTCGCAATGGACGCTGGGAGTCCTGACGTCATCAGGGGGAAGGAGAATGCGGAAGTGGCGAGACGTTAGAAGACTCATGGTGTCGTCATTTCCTTCTTTCTGGGAAAAGAGAGAGAGAGAGGTTAGTTGCCCGCCATTCCCTTTTGGCTATAGACTTCGCGCTACTTCCTGGGTCATTCTGCGGCTCCCTATGCACGCGTGCGTGACAATATATAAAATCCAATGTCTGTCTGTTGTGGAGACTAGCCCGGACACAGATAGGCGGGCACCGATGGTTCACCAACCAACACACATTTAATCATTCTATACACTATTTACAGTGCACACAACCCCAAAACTCCCCCAAAGTCCAGGCCTCACAATGCCTCTCTCTTCTCTTCAGGCCGTCTCCTTTCCTCTCCTCCCGAGCTCTGTCTCTCTTCCTCCCGACTCCAGCCATCGAATGGAGGGAGATGGCCCCTTTTATTCCCACCCGGATGTGCTCCAGGTGCCTCCCAATAATCTTCCACCGGCACTCCCCAATGTGGCGAAAGTACCGGCAGCGCACCCGGAAGCACTCCGGGTGTCCCTGGTCTTCTTCCCCCCAGCACTTCCGGGTGTGGCAGAAGTGCTGAGGGCCAGGGCTCCTCAGGACTGGGGCGCCCCCCCTGGTGGTGACCACGGGCCCCTATAGGGTTGAGCTTCTAAGCTCCGCTCCAGTGGTCCCCAAAGCCACAAAGGGCGATCGCCCCCTCGTGGTCTGGAAGAGGCATAAGCCCTCCTCCGTTCCTCCTGGGTGTCCTGGCTGGGTACCACACTGTCTGTCCGCTTTTCACAAGAGAACTACTTAACGGATTTAGATTGGGTTTTCTTCTATACCGTATATACTTGCGTTTAAGTTCTCCCGTGGGTAAGTTGGGGTTTGATTTTACTGTATAATTTCTGGTATTTTATAATGTCGCTCGTATAAGTCAAATGCGGAAAACTCATTCTATTGGTCCAAGAGATTATGATATGCCGACGCCCACCAGAGAGAGTAACCACGGCGCACACAGCCTTTCTTTTCTATGTATTGTCCCTACATGACCACACGGTAATACCCGAACTATTCCAAAGCGACGTTTGCACTGATTTGTGTTTTTTGTATCTCACACCCTCATACACCTTTATCATAAGAGCATCCCTTATCTACGATGGAGCGTTTGATCAGAAGAAAATAAGAAGCTGGTTTTAAAATAAAAGTCACTGAGGTGGCGAAAGAAATCGGTAACTGCGCTTCCGCAGCAAAATTCGATGTGTCTGAGAAACTGATTGTGAGACTGGAGGAAGCAAGAAGATGTAAAGAAAAACATAATAATGAAGTGTCGCATTTTTGAACAGGCGTATAAGTCGGGGTCTGATTTTATGATATATTTTTCGGGTTTCAAGACCCGACTTATATGCGAATGTATATGGTAATTTGCTTGAACATTCCGGTTGATTTTGCAACTTCTCTCATTGCACTAAGTATCATAGTTCGCTTGTGGTACCGATTTATTTGTGCCAATCCGACAGACACGTAGCGGGCCGAGGGGAGGGGGCAGGGCCCTCCTCACTCATGTACCAGCCTTGGGGTGTGCACCTTACCTCTGCTTAGCTAGCGAACGAGAGAACTACTTTACGGATTTAGATCAGGTTTTTTTTCTATAATTTGCTTGAACATTCCGGTTGATTTTGCCACTTCTGTCATCGCACTAAGAATCATAGTTCGCTTGCAGGAGTGATATAGTCACGCTAATCTGAGACAGAGGCTGCAGGCCGAGGGGAGGGGGAAGCGTGACGTCAGGAGTGGGGAGCCGGGCAGGACCCTCCTCACTGTCCTGTTTCACTTCTATGCGGACAGAGCAGCGGAAGACAGCTAGTCAATTATAAATACAAGATGAGAGACACTGTTCTATGGAAAGAAACCTCTGAAAATGATCTGCCGTTTTACGTTGACACAACATTTTCATCACGTAAGCAGCACACCTAAGGGATTAAAAAGCTAAGTAAAATGTTAGTTTATTTTGTAAAAACTGCTGAATGTAAATCAAGGGAGATTATGCTCAGACTAGCGAGACCACATCTGGAGTGTTCTGTGCAGTTCTGGCCACAACAGTACAAGAAAGACACAGCAGCACTTGAGGCTGTGCAGAGGAGAGCAACCAAGTACATCCCAGGACTTAAGGGCATGTCCTACTGTGACTGACTCAGAGACTCTCGAGCAGAGGAGACTACGTGGGGACCTAATGAAGGTCTTCAAAATCCTCAAAGACATTGAAAAAGTAGATCCGGCAACATTCCTTCAACATAAAGGTGAAACATACTTGAGGACACCAGTAGAAATTGAGAGGAAGTACATTTTAGGACAGAACCCAGGAAGCACTTCTTTACTCAATGAGTTGTGTAAATATTGGAAAAAACTACGAAGACATGGAGCTGAAACAGAAGCCTTGACAACCCTTAAGAAGAATCTGGATGAGATTAGCTATTAGCTAAACAAATGGACTTAATGGACTGAGTGGTCTCCTCTCATTTGTCAAATTTCTTATGGTCTTCATTGTTGAATACAGCATGACTGTTGGAAGTGTAAAATCCATCTTCATTGATCCTCATCAGGGCTCCTGTTTCCTTGATGAGTTCTTGCACATCAATACCAAGATGGTGCAGAGAGCGGGTGAAACAGGGCTGAAGACGCCTTTCTTTTTCCCAATCATACACTCCAGCCGGACAACTAATTGTGATGTCCAATACCCATAAGCCCACTCATCCTTTAGAGATGTCCCAAGTATGGCCTGCCTGGAAAATGATGTACCGCTCGTCTGCTTTCTCCACATCTACATGCCAGGCTAGGTAATCATACCAAAGCACAAGTTTCTTTGACATGTTTCCATTTTGCATTAGGTATCAGATGGAAGATGAAACAAAGCCAAGTAAAAACAGGTTCATGTTATTTTGTGAACTGCTCAATCCAGACCAGGGTTGCATTTTGGGGGACAGGAGCCCATCCCAGCTAGCTATACTGCATCTGGACAGTCCATCACAGGGTGAAGCCACGCACACCCACACAGACACGACCACTGCCAGTTTATCATCCCCAATTCACCTAAGTGGGATAAACCAGAGTACAGGAGGAAACCCATGCAGACATGGGAAGAAAATGCAAACTCCACACAGGGAGAATGCAAACCTGGGGCTCTTTACTGTACTGCCAGGCAGCAGTGATACCACTGCACCAATGTGCCCTTACAAACAAGCTGACAAGAACAGACAGACTCTGATAAAGATCGGGGTCACCCACCCTGTTGACCCCGTAAAATTGGAACTGAAAAAGCTAAGAAAAAACACACAGTAATTGTGGAGACATCTCTCCAGATGCAAGTTCTCAGATTGAACTGCTTCAAGATGGTGGATCTTCTGGTCTTCCAAAAGGAAGAGGCGGGTCCAGGTGGACGGACACCAGAAGTGAGGTCAGTGGTGTTATAGCCATCAATTGCAGAGGGCGGAAGAGGAAAGTGATTGGGACACAGCGCCACCCCTGGAGTGGTGGGGAATTACAATGACCAGAGCTCTTAGAGTCTCTTAGAGTAAGACTTAGACCGTCCTCTGTGTGCACACGCGGGACAACATATTGTTGAAATGGGAAACTGATTACACTTAGCAGGTGATAAATGAAGGCATAAGGATATCAGAATCATGAAATTCACAAAGTAAAGACAAGGTGGCTTCTACTATATACTGTAGGAAGCAGTTGTTTCTGTCTTGCTGGATGTGGCAGTGTAACTTACTCTTCAAATTACAGATTTAGATGAAAAATATCAAGTGGCAAATTAAAAAAAAAAAACAGTATGGGTGCTTTTAAAGAGAATTGGGAATGCTGCAGTGCCGCACACCTGACAGTTTCCACAAAGTGCACAGTAGCTTCATGTCCGCCAGCAGCCGTTCCTCCCAAGTAATCTCCGAGCCGAGTCTTTATTATTGTCTGCATCACGAATTAAAGATTTGATTGATGCCAGTCACTGCTAAATTAGATAGATAGATAGATAAAGGCACTATATGATAAATAGATAGATAGACAGATAGATAGATAGAGGCACTATATGATAGATAGATAGATAGATAGAGGCACTATATGATAGATAGATAGATAGATAGATAGATAGATAGATAGATAGATAGATAGATAGATAGATAAAGGCACTATATGATAGATAGATAGATAGATAGAGGCACTATATGATTGATAGATAGATAGATAGAGGCACTATATGATTGATAGATAGATAGATAGAGGCACTATATGATAGATAGATAGATAGATAAAGGCACTATATGATTGATAGATAGATAGATAGATAGAGGCACTATATGATAGATAGATAGATAGATAGATAGATAGATAGATAGATAAAGGCACTATATGATAAATAGATAGATAGAGGCACTATATGATTGATAGATAGATAGATAGATAGAGGCACTATATGATAGATAGATAGATAGATAAAGGCACTATATGATAGATAGATAGATAGATAGATAGAGGCACTATATGATTGATAGATAGATAGATAGAGGCACTATATGAGATAGATAGATAGATAAAGGCACTATATGATTGATAGATAGATAGAGGCACTATATGATTGATAGATAGATAGATAGATAGATAGATAGATAGATAGATAGATAGATAGATAGAGGCACTATATGATAGATAGATAGATAGAGGCACTATATGATAGATAGATAGATAGATAAAGGCACTATATGATAGATAGATAGAGGCACTATATGATTGATAGATAGATAGATAGATAGATAGATAGATAGATAGATAGATAGATAGATAGATAGATAGATAGATAGAGGCACTATATGATTGATAGATAGATAGATAAAGGCACTATATGATAGATAGATAGATAGATAGAGGCACTATATGATAGATAGATAGATAGATAAAGGCACTATATGATAGATAGATAGATAGATAGAGGCACTATATGATAGATAGATAGATAGATAGATAGATAGATAGATAGATAGATAGATAGATAGATAGATAGATAGAGGCACTATATGATAGATAGATAGATAGATAAAGGCACTATATGATAGATAGATAGATAGATAGAGGCACTATATGATTGATAGATAGATAGATAGATAGAGGCACTATATGATAGATAGATAGATAGATAAAGGCACTATATGATTGATAGATAGATAGATAGAGGCACTATATGATAGATAGATAGATAGATAGATAAAGGCACTATATGATAAATAGATAGATAGAGGCACTATATGATTGATAGATAGATAGATAGATAGAGGCACTATATGATAGATAGATAGATAGATAAAGGCACTATATGATAGATAGATAGATAGATAGATAGATAGATAGAGGCACTATATGATTGATAGATAGATAGATAGAGGCACTATATGATAGATAGATAGATAGATAGATAGATAAAGGCACTATATGATTGATAGATAGATAGAGGCACTATATGATTGATAGATAGAGGCACTATATGATTGATAGATAGATAGATAGATAGATAGATAGATAGATAGATAGATAGATAGATAGATAGATAGAGGCACTATATGATAGATAGATAGATAGAGGCACTATATGATAGATAGATAGATAGATAAAGGCACTATATGATAGATAGATAGAGGCACTATATGATTGATAGATAGATAGATAGATAGATAGATAGATAGATAGATAGATAGATAGATAGAGGCACTATATGATAGATAGATAGATAGATAGATAAAGGCACTATATGATTGATAGATAGATAGAGGCACTATATGATTGATAGATAGATAGATAAAGGCACTATATGATAGATAGATAGATAGATAGATAGATAGATAGATAGATAGATAGATAGATAGATAGATAGAGGCACTATATGATTGATAGATAGATAAAGGCACTATATGATAGATAGATAGATAGAGGCACTATATGATTGATAGATAGATAAAGGCACTATATGATAGATAGATAGATAGATAGATAGATAGATAGATAGATAGATAGATAAAGGCACTATATGATAGATAGATAGATAGATAGATAGATAGATAGATAGATAGATAGATAGATAGATAGATAGATAGATAGAGGCACTATATGATTGATAGATAGATAGATAGATAGAGGCACTATATGATAGATAGATAGATAGATAGATAAAGGCACTATATGATAGATAGATAGAGGCACTATATGATTGATAGATAGATAGATAGATAGATAAATAGATAGATAGATAGATACCTTATTAATCCCAAGGGGAAATGCACAGATTAGGGAGCTCTGGGGTCATATCCAGTCTATCAGATATGGGGGAGATGGAAGAGAGGTGGCAATATTTTGGAAATAGAAGCATGTTTAATGTGAATGTGCAAGATCCCATTATTAAATGTGCTTATTGTGGGAGACACTTTTCATATCTCTAGGAACCGGCACCCTGCTGTAATCCTCCATCTCATCCAAAATCCCTTTGCGGAATCGATCTACAGCTGACTGTGCATTAACTAACATGCAGTGGTTTTGCATAGTAAATGTGATTCATGGCTGCTTTCAGAGAGTACAGGCGGGGGGTGGGGGGGGGGGTGGGTGTGGGGGTTGGCGGCTGGGGGTTTAATCGTCAGCTCTCTGATACCCGGAAGCAACTCAAAAATCCACAGAATCTTTTTAAATGTGTGTAGCAAGTGGCGTGCTGGAGGGTGTATCATTCTCGCAGATGATGGATGAAAAATTTGACGTCTTTTAAACGTGGTGAATTTAAATGAGGTGTGCGTGAGGGAAATTTCCCAAACCCACACAGGTTTGATTGTGGCACGAAAGGAGTAATGTCTTCTCCCCTCACGTCATTCTATAATAAAATGTGTCTGTCATCACGTTTGTGCTGAGACTTAACAGCAAAAAGAGAAGGTGTGCTGTAAATGTTCATAGCTGTAAGGTAAAGAAGTCATATGGGACGCCACCTTCAGAGGATCCATGGTGGGAAGGTGGGGGGGGGGAGATTTAGTGCTGGTTTCCTTCATAAAAAAACATTTCCATAGATGCCACTTGCTGTTCGGAATAAGAGATTGAGATTTAATCCTTGCTGTATGACAGGATTAAAGGATAATGGCACAGCAGCATCAAGAAGCTGGCTCCTGTAACTTTGTGGGATGTCGCTAACCCAAGAACAAGCAGGAAGGAGGTGATGTATTACAACCAGCAACTTACTGAGCGAAGGAGAAAGGAGGCCTTGTTATCCGTTCATCTGACAAAAATGAGCTCTCCTGTCTGGACCCAGGGATGGACTTTTGGTGTTTTTTCCCATCTCATCTCTGCTCCCTTTGACGTTTTGCCTAACTGCATTTGAAAAATGACACGTTTGTGTTCCGCTGGGAGCATTTCATGTTCTGACTACTTGATTTACTACCCTGCTGACCTCCCTTATGATGAGGGGTCGCATTTGTTTTTGTCGGAGCTTTTTTTCTTTTCTTATTTTCGTTTCATTAACCTGTCAAGATGTTTTGAGGCCTTGTCTTCAAACTTGCCATTTAATTAAACTGATTGGTAGGTCTTTTAAAACCTATAAAGCATGTTGGTCATTTCGATTGTCACTTCCCAATTCCCTTTGGAGGTTTCCTTTTCGTTGTCTTAACACACTCATCAGAAGGGCCAGGCCAACATCTTGTGTCGTGCAGGCCATCAGACTGAAGTACGCAGTTATTAGGTGCAAACTGCACAGAAGGAATTTCCAGTCAGCCATCCATCCATCCTCTTCTGCTTATCCGAGGTCTGGTCGCGGGGGCAGCAGCTTGAGCAGAGATGCCCAGACTTCCCTCTCCCCGGCCACTTCTTCTAGCTCTTCCGGGAGAATCCCGAGGCGTTCCCAGGCCTGTCGAGAGACATAGTCCCTCCAACATGTCCTGGGTCTTCCCCCGGGGCCTCCTCCCGGTTAGACGTGCCCGGAAGACCTCACCAGGGAGGTGTCCAAGAGGCATCCTGATCAGATGCCCGAGCCACCTCATCTGACTCCTCTCGATGCGGAGGAGCAGCGGCTCTACTCTGAGCCCCTCCCGGATGACTGAGCTTCTCACCCTATCTTTAAGGGAGAGCCCAGACACCCTGCGGAGGAAACTCATTTCAGCCGCTTGTATTCGCGATCTCGTTCTTTCGGTCACTACCCATATCTCATGACCATAGGTGAGGGTAGGAACATAGATCGACTGGTAAATTGAGAGCTTTGCCTTACGGCTCAGCTCCTTTTTCACCACGACAGACGATGCAGAGCCCGCATTACTGCGGATGCCGCACCGATCCGCCTGTCGATCTCACGCTCCATTCTTCCCTCACTCGTGAACAAGACCCCGAGATACTTGAACTCCTCCACTTGGGGCAGCATCTTGCTCCCAATCCTGAGAGGACACTCCACCCTTTAACGGCTGAGGACCATGGTCTCGGATTTGGAGGTGCTGATTCCCATCCCAGCCGCTTCACACTCGGCTGCGAACCGATCCAGAGAGAGCTGAAGATCACGGCCTGATGAAGCAAACAGGACAACATCATCTGCAAAAAGCAGTGACCCAATCCTGAGCCCACCAAACCGGACCCCCTCAATGCCCTGGCTGCACCTAGAAATTCTGTCCATAAAAGTTATGAACAGAATCGGTGACAAAGGGCAGCCCTGGCGGAGTCCAACTCTCACTGGAAACGGGTTCAACTTACTGCCGGCAATGCGGACCAAGCTCTGGCACCGATCGTACAGGGACTGAACAGCCCTTATCAGGGGGGCCGGTACCACATACTCTCGGAGTACCCCCCACAGGATTCCCCGAAGGACACGGTCGAATGCCTTTTCCAAGTCCACAAAACACATGTAGACTGGTTGGGCAAACTCCCATGCACCCTCCAGGACTCTGCTAAGGGTGTAGAGCTGGTCCACTGTTCCATGACCAGGACGAAAACCACACTGTTCCTCCTGAATCCGAGGTTCGACTATCCGACTCACCACCTATGGGAGGGGCCAGGGAGGTTGGGTGCAGTGTGAGTTGGGTGGTGGCCGAAGGCGGTGACCTTGGCGGTTCGATCCTCGGCTACAGAAGCTGGCTCTTGGGAATTTCCAGTCAGCCGGCGTGTTATTTGTAGGACTGACGCAACTAACTGAAGATATCCATCCATCCATTATCCAACCCGCTATATCCTAACTACAGGGTCACGGGGGTCTGCTGGAGCCATTCCCAGCAAACACAGGGCACAACGCAGGAAACAAACCCCAGGCAGGGCGCCAGCCCACCACAGTTACTGAAGATGTTTCACACCCAATTCATTTGGTGCAGTTTTTGCGGAAGTCATGCTAGATGTTTGCCGTTGGTAATCTGCAAAGCTCACTCATGTCGTAATGAGACGAGGGTTGTAATACGGAGAGCACAGAGAGGAAATGGTTTGGGGATCAGATAATCCATCCATCCATCCATTTTCCAAACACACCAAAAAACAAATCAGCAAGTGATCACAAAGGACTGAATCCGAATAGAACTATCTGGGGTGGTGTTTGGCTCTTCTAGGTGGTGCACAGGAAGAGGCGGATGAATGATTGTACTGTTACTGCTGATTCTTTCAGTTTATTTGAAAGGTCTTCTATGTATGTGTGTTTTTACGTCTTGTAATTTTGTATTCTTTCTGGGTAAAAGCCAGCAGCCGTACCAAATGCACTTTAGAAGAAGTCATCCACTGAAGCTAAGCATGTTGGGAGCAGGAGAGGACTGGGTCTCAAAACCGACCCGGGCATCCTTCAGCGAGTGAAGTGATGAGGTCAACCCACTCGGCCCATTATTCATTGTAATTTCTTTAAAATTTGTGATGAGTACGCGGCTCGCTACTTGCTATGAGCCTATGATATGAACTTAATCTGTACACTGTTGTTTAGACACAACTTAAAATTTGACGACTTGCTTAGAAATAAACTTTAATGAAAAGTAAAAATTCAATAACGTTATTAGAGTACATGTCAATGTCATGTCCAAGTGCCAGTACTCTAGTAGGCTGGTAGCTGCTCATCCATCCATCCATTATCCCCGAACTACAGGGTCATGGGGGTCTGCTGGAGCCAATCGCCTACCAACAGAGGGCGCAAGGCAGGAAACAAACCCTGTGCAGGGCGCCAGCCCACCCACACACCAAGCACACACTAGGGACAATTTAGAAACGCCAATGCACCTAACCTGCATGTCTTTGGACTGTGGGAGGAAACCCATGCAGACACGGGGAGAACATGAAAACTCCACTCAGGGAGGACCCGGGAAGCGAACCCGGGTCATCTAACTGTGAGGCAGCAGCGCTACCGCTGCGCCACCGTGCCACCCAGCTGCTCATTTACAATGGAATAAATTATAACCGAGGTTGGACTGAAAACCTCACATGATTGAAATGTTCCATTATCTTAACGATAAACTAGAAATGTTCCGTCCTAATGTGAAAAATTCCTATCCTGTGCTTTATAACTTTTTTTCATCATACTAATAATCACAGCTGAAAACCACTAATTATCGCTCACGCCAACGACCAGAGAACAATAAAATGCATAATACATAATCTAAACTAATTATTAGTACTGAAGAACTTAAATACTATATATGAGATAAAATAAATTGCAATAATGTATATGCTAACCGAAATGTAGTGGTATCAAAACAGAAATCGGCAAAAGGCAGTTTTGACCAAATTTTTTGCTGCAACGTTGTGTACTGACAACTAAAACAACTTGATGACGTAATACGTTATATTATATAGGACTATATAAATGGCGGTAGCAGATTTCAGAAAATTAATTTTAATGTCAAACAGTAACCAGTACATAAAATTTATTTCATGTCCAGACCAGAGTCCATTGCCCAAATGCCCTAACGGCCAGTCTGGCCCTGGATGGGAGACCAACCAATAAAAGCTTGAGTTGCTGCTAGAAGAAGTGTTGGTGGGGCGAGCGGGGGGCACTTCCCCTGTGGTCTGAATGTGGACACCTATGTCCCAGTGCAGTGATGGGGACACTGTGCTGTACAATACAATACAATACAATTGATTTTTGTATAGCCCAAAATCACACAAGAAGTGCCGCATTGGGCTTTAACAGGCCCTGCCTCTTGACAGCCCCCCAGCCTTGACTCTGTAAGAAGTCAGGGAAAAACTCCCAAAAAAACCTTGTTGGGAAAAATGGAAAAAACCTTGGGAAAGGCAGTTCAAAAAGAGACCCCTTTCCAGGTAGATTGGGTGTGCAGTGGGTGTCAAAAAGAAGGGGGACGGCCATAAAAATGGTGCCATCCTTTGGATGAGACATAAGCCAAGGTCCTGACTCTCTGTGATCATAAAAGATCCCTGGGCATCCCTGGTAAAGAGTAGGGGGTATCCTGATGTCCTGGCTAAATCGCCCACCATGGCCTGGTCGTTCTGGCCCCCCTAATCATCCCCCGTCTCTGATTGGGTAACTATCTCTCACTAACAGCTAATGTGGGGTGAGCGTCCTGCCGAATCACCCAGGTGGGTGCTGCACATTAATGCTGGTTGAAGTGTCTGCCCACTCACTATGTAAAGCGCTATGTGTAGTAAGAAACAACTATATAAATATAATGAATTATTACTATTATTATTTAAAAGAAGTGTCACTCTGCTTATTAAAAATAGTTACCTTATAGATTGTCCTTTTTTTCATTTCTCTTCTGGTCATGCATTGGGTGCTTTTTGTCTTTCAGGAACGCCTGTCTGGTTCTTTGTCAAAATCGCTCCGATTCGGAATGAGCAGGATAAAGTGGTGCTGTTCCTGTGTACCTTCAGTGACATCACAGCTTTCAAACAGCCGATTGAAGACGACTCTTCAAAAGGTGGGCAGAGTGCATAAAGAGATGGTCAGGGTGGGGACCATGCGCTGGTACAGGGCGTTAACACACCCACCACACGACGAAACAGCTCGGGATCCTGGTTGGCAGCCAGGAGACTTTGGACCAAACGTGAGGAGTGGCGCTGCTTGTTCTGCTTGCGCAGTATGACGTAGTCATTCAGATGTCTTAGTATTATTAATTTATTTATTAAATTATTTATTTATTAGTATTATTTGACCAAATCGACTGCAGATCAGGATCAAGTAAAATTTCTTAAAGAAACAAAGAGTGAGGCAAGCATTAAACCACCGGTGTGTTTTGGTTCCAAATCCCGTGTCTTAGCCATTCCAGCACACTGCCATGTTGTAATGGTGCAAAAAACGGGCTGTTATTGCCTGCTTTTGAAATGTGGCGGCTTCATGAATTCTGTAATAAATTGCGTCTTTTTGTTCAGTTGTCTAAGTTACTTTGCAAAGCTTTTGGAATTTGAACTGTGAAAAGCACATTATGAAATAAAGACCATCTTCCTGAAATGTGGGAAGACATTCCCTGTCTAGACCTGTGAAACTGGGAGCTTCTTTGCCCACTTTCCAGTAATTGTGACGTCCTGAGAACTCTGTCTGGTAAAACGCAAGTGTAAGTGGTGTGGCAAACAGCCAGTGCCCTTACCCGTCCGGGACGCCCAGAGTATGGAAGCACCGGGGGAGAGTGCGCTTTTAAGAGTTTCTCAGTTTCTCCCCTTGACTTACTGTGGGGCCACAGGTTGTGAGCATGGACCACCACCAAGGGGGCGCCTGGACATTTACAGAGCCCTATTTGGCAGCACTTCCACCACACCTGAAAGTTCTGCCAGAAGAAGCTCATTGGGTACCTGGAGTCCTTCCGGGTGCCTGGGTGCCAGTCAGCACCACGCAATGGCCAGAGTCGGGAGGAAGAGGACAAAGCCTGAAGAGGAGTGGCGTCAAAAGGGACTGTCTGGTGTTTTACTGTGTGTGCTGGAAACTGACTGTAAATGAAACCGGGTGCTGTGCGGCAATTGGTGTCCTGCCTGTTTGTGTCGGGGTTAGGGTTGCAGTACGCGCCAGTGGGCTTCACAGTGGGCAGGATTGCTGTCAGCCCATGACAAGCCCCAACAACAGGCGGTTCAGTTCTGAAATGACGTTAAGCCGGGGTCCGACCTGAAAATGGTGGTCACAAGGTGGGCCCTGACTTTGGACAGGTGCTGACTGGGCACACTCCCTCATTCACTCACAATTTGTAGAGGTGCTCACAAAGTAGACCACCCAGAGAACACCCGGGCAGACACAGGAGGAAACGTCACACAGATAGTGCCCAAGCCATGTTGCCCCTTTAGCGCCTTGCTACTGTACAGAATTAAATATGTTACTCTCTGTTTTAGATAACAATCAAACGTAAAGAACACGTAGTTCTGGATTAACAGTATCGATTCGATTGCTGATGAACTATTTTGTCGTTTCTTAATGTTTTTATGTGGAACAATTGTACACTTGTTCTGTATGTGCTGCTTCATTTCTTTTGTGTCTCTTTATTCCTAAGGCTGGGGTAAATTTGCACGCCTGACTAGAGCCCTGACAAGCAGCCGAGGGGTCCTTCAACAGCTTGCACCAACTGTTCACAAAGGAGAAAATGTCCACAAGCATTCCCGACTAGCTGAGGTAGGGGTCTCTGTCTGCTAAGAGAATTTAATGTGCATGGAGAATTTCCAATTTTTGAAAACATTTTTCAAGCATTCTGAAGTCTAAAATGCATCTGTCATATATTTATGTTGTACACCAATGTATTTTGAAATACATATGAGAATATTTAAAAACATTTATGTTATGAGGGTGGCACGGTGGCACAGTGGGTAGCACTGCTGCCTCGCAGGGTTCGCTTCCCGGGTCCTCCCTGCGTGGAGTTTGTATGTTCTCCCCGTGTCTTCCTGGGTTTCCTCCCACAGTCCAAAGTGCAGTTGAGGCTGTTATCGACCTCTTGAACCCTCAGGTACCACGTCAAACACCAGGTAAAAGTCCAAGACTTCTTTATTTTATAATAATTACATGCACAAAGCACCCTCCACTCCACACTACACATATAATAATCAGTAATCACTACAAATACCAATCCTCCTCTCCCAGACACTTTGCCACCCTTCCTCCCAGCTCAGCTCAGCGTCTGGGCTTTCCCACAGTCCTTTTATACCCCCTGACCCGGAAGTGGTTCCTGTCCAACAATCCATAAGTCCTCATTACTTCTGGGTCAGAGTCAAAGTCCTTTTCTTCAACCTGGAAGTACGTCATTTCTCCTGTTCATGTGACCAGGACGTACTTCCAGGTTATAGGGCACATATAAGTCTGACCGCCTCCCTACAGCGACTCCCAGTGGCTACAAAGTCCATGAGGCCCTGCTGGAATTCGGAGAACCTCCATGCTGTTGGGAGAGCTCCACCTGGCGGCCTGGAGGGGTGGTCCAGAATATTTAGCCAGCCATCCATCACACAGGTTATGTGGATTGGCGATTCTAAATTGTCCTTGGTGTGTGTGTGTCCTGCGGTGGGTTGGTGCCCTCCTCGGGATTGGTTCCTGCCTTGTGCCCTGTGTTGGCTGGGATTGGCTCCAGCAGACCCACGTGACCCTGTAGTTAGGATATAGCGGGTTGGATAATGGATGGATGGATTTATGTTATGGATATACACATGGTGGAAGGTCTTGTGTTTGGTGCTGTGGATTTCCTGGCTTCCTTGATGGAGGCTCCTTCTGTGTCTGAAGGGGTTTCTCTGATTTTCCTACTGCATTCCAAAGTGGGGCATCTGTTGGTGAAGAAAGATTCACTGATCTCGACTTTGCTGACGATGCTGTGATCTTCACAGTCAATGGAGGCTCTGATGGGGGCTCTCAAGAGACTGAGCGAGGAGTCTGAGTGTCCTGATAAAAACTGAGATCAGGCCTTTAATGACCTCTTGGGCACAGCCATCAGCAGTGTGTCTGACAGCAGGGAGAGTGTCGACCTCGTCGATAGGCCTACTTACCTCGGCAGTGACATTCATGTCTCTGGTGACTCTGCCTATGTAGGAGATAGAGAGAGATAGATAGATAGATAGATAGATAGAATATGTGAAAGGCACTATATGACATAGATAGATAGATAGATAGATAGATAGATAGATAGATAGATAGATAGATAGATAGAATATGTGAAAGGCACTATATTATAGATAGATAGATAGATAGATAGATAGATAGATACTTTATTAATCCCAAAGGGAAATTCACATACTCCAGCAGCAGCATACTGATACAAAAAAACAATATTGAATTAAAGAGTAATAAAAATGCAGTGTGACAGATTGAGGTCGCTGTCGTCCTCTTGAACCCTCTGACTCGACTCCAGACACCAGGTAAAAGTCCAAATACTACTTTTCTTGGAACAATAACGTGCACAAAGCACCCTGGACTCCACAATACTCATAAATCAATAAACAATATACTAATCAATCCTCCACACTCCCAGACACTTTGCCACCCTTCCTCCCAGCTCAGCTCAGTGTACTGGTTTCCCGGAGTCCTTTATACAGTCCCTGACCCGGAAGCGTTTCACCCTCTCTGTCCACGTGACTAGGAACACTTCCGGGTCATATAAAAACTCTTCTTCTTCACCCCGGAAGCACGTCGTTTCTTCCTGTCATGTGATCATGATGCACCTCCAGGTTATAGGGCACGTAAGAGTCCGATAGCCCCCTTACAGTGACTCCTGGTGGTCCCCAGGGTACCCAGCAGGGCTGCGCATATAAACTACAAAGTCCATGAGGCCCTGCTGGAATTCGGGGAACGTCCATGTTGTCATGAGGGCTCCATCTGGCGGCCTGGGGGTGAGGGCCAGAATATTTAGCCGGCCACCCACCACAGCAGGTAAAAACAGACAATAACTTTGAATAATGTTAACAGTAGATGGACTGGGAGAACATGGGGGTCATGAGGTCGCTGGAAAGGGGTGTGTGGCGCTCACAATATCTATGCAAAAGGATGAAGGTCCAAGTCTTTAGAGTCCTGGTGCTCCCTGTTTTGCTATATGGTTGCGAGACATGGACGCACTCCAGTGTCCTGAGATAAAGACTGGACTCCTTCTGTACTGTGTCTCTCTGGAAAATCCTTGGGTACCGCTGGTTTGACTTTGTGTTGCTCGTGGAGTCCCGAATGAGGAACATGACCTGCATTGTGAAGGAGAGTTAGTTATAGCACTACGGCCATGTGGCGCGTTTCCCTGAGGGTGATCCTCATTATTGAGGACCTGAGTGACTGGACCAGGCCAAGAGGACGCCCACATGACACCTGGCTATGGTAGAAGGGTGGGACTGGACCGAGGTGTTTTGTCGTGCAGTGGGTGTGTCAACGGGATGTATCAGTGCATGCGTTCCAACCTGACCTGACCTGAAGATCGTGTTAGGCTGATTGCTGACTTTGGTTTCTGCGTGTGCTTGAGTGTGTCCTGTGATGGCCTGGTGCTCCATTCATGGTGATTTCCAGCAGAAGATTTTTCGGCTCTAACGTTAATCTCATGAGACTCTCCTGTTTCATTTAAGAATCAAGTTTTCCACAGAAGTGTCTCCTTAAATTTCTTAGGATAAATAGCTTTAGACAGAAAGGAGACCTGAGATAAAACTGAGGGAAGCAACCCAAGCACAAAAGAAACACAAGGGCCTGAACAAATGTATCAGGAAAGCCTGCGCCATCACAGGGTAAAAACTGGACAGCTGTTGTGGAAAAGAGGATGTTGGCAAAATGAGAGACCATCATGAAAAACCCCCTTCATCCCTCCAGGAGCTGCTGTCTTAGAGCACTTTAAGTCACAGGCTCATTCCACCACCATGTGATAAGAAGCATCTCTGGGGGTCTTTTCTGCCCACTGCTATCAGACAATTCAATGCTTCCTCCTGGGGTATTAGTTCAATTTATTTTGAAATACCATTTTGACTTATCTGAACAATATACATTTATTTATTTAATTACATATTGTTTGATTGATTATTATTTGTCCAGCTATATGCATCTGAATTTCCCCTTGAGATTAATATCGTTCATCTAATCTCGTTTACTTTACCCAAGGTGACTTACAACATTTTAAACACAGTTAGCCACATTTGCTTTTCCAATTGGAGCTCAGGCAGCTGAAGTGACTGCTCGGGATCTCAGAGTGGCAGCAGTGGGATTTGAATCCACAGCCTCAGGGTCTGAAGTCCAGCGACTCAACCACTACAACCCACCACCTGGCTTGTCTTCTAGAATGAGTATCACCTCGCTGGAGCAGAGCAATATAAATTAGAGCAACTAATAGTGTTATTCAGGAGCAAAGGACTCCATGCAATTCACCATTTATTAAAGAGCACACCATGCAAATACTTTCAAACTGCAAAACAAATGTCAAGATGCTCCTTGGAAGATCTGAGCCTATTGAAGAGGAGACACTTGTGAGAATTCTGGGGTAATTTTACTCAGGAGAAACATCTGATAAGCGTGAAACAAAAGAAAATGTCTCCATTTGATTTCTTCCTGATCTCAGAGTTGTCTAAGAAAAGCCAAAAAGACGTGAAGGAGATCTCTTTGGGTGGCACGGTGGTGCAGTGGTAGCGCTGCTGCCCTGCAGTTAGGAGACCTGGGTTCACTTCCCGGGTCCTCCCTGTGTGGAGTTTGCATGTTTTCTGCGTGGGTTTCCTCCCACAGTCCAAAGACGTGCAGGTTAGGTGCATTGGCGATTCTAAACTGTGCTTGGTGTGTGTGTGTGCCCACCCTGTGGTGGGCTGGCGCCCTACCCAGTGTTTGTTGGCTGGGATTGGCTCCAGCACACCCCCATGACCCTGTAGTTTGGATATAGCGGGTTGGATAATGGATGGTTGGATGGAGATCTCTTTGTTGATTTTTCATTCCAGTTTCTGGTTTGTGTCTTGTGCTGTTAGGTTCTCACACTCGGTTCAGGATGAAAAGAACCTGAACTTGGGAAAAAATGTGGATAAACAGATGGGTATCTAGATGGAGGCATGCAGTTTTTTCATGGATTTATTTACGCAGTTTTCTAGAGTGTTCCTGTATCTCCCCCACCACCGATTGTTCTGTTACTGGCAGCTTTACAGACATTAAGATTTTACAACAGATTGTAAATGGGGGCATGAGGGACGATGGGCCAAGAAGAAGAAGATTTTGGTGCTCTTCAAAAGCTCTGTGGTAAAGGCCACTCCACTTGCTTTTCTCAACAGCGTTCTTATGAGTCTATGATTAGTGGGCTCTCTCCAGAAAACCTCCTTAGCAGCTCTCCGGTCAGGAACACAAGGTGGTGAAAGGAGGAACTGACAGATTAATAGAAACATTGCAAGAAATACACAAAGTATGGAACTTTGAACATCATAAACTATGTGATGCGTTACTTGTTATGATCCTGTTTATCTTTTATTTTTTCTAAACCTTTGTTTAGGGTTTTTCAAAAAGGCTTTCTTTACTGTTTGAATCTAAATATCCCAACTGTTGTTTTTCTAAACAATGCATTTGGTATAGCAGAAAAAGCTTTTTGCATCTTTCATTGATGCCCATGTTGGGCACCGCTATTGTTCTCAAGTCAGGTTCAGGCCACGTGGCTCGTGTTGTCATCGATGTGACCACATAAAGTGGCCCGTTACTCCCAAAATCATCTGAATTGCCATGCCTGGGAATGTTGACTAGTGTTTCTGGCAAAAATACTTAAGCTTTGGTTTTGGTGTCAGACCTTGCCATTAACACATTTGGCATGAATTTGACTACCGTATACAGTGCATCTGGAAAGTGTTCACAGCGCATCACTTTTTCCACATTTTGTTATGTTACAGCCTTATTCCAAAATGGATTAAATTCATTTTTTTCCTCAGAATTCTACACACAACACCCCATAATGACAACAGGAAAAAAGTTTACTTGAGGTTTTTGCAAATTTATTAAAAATAAAAAAACTGACAAATCCCATGTACATAAGTATTCACAGCCTTTGCTCAATACTTTGTCGATGCACCTTTGGCAGCAATTACAGCCTCAAGTCTTGTTGAATATGATGCCACAAGCTTGGCACACCTATCCTTGGCCAGTTTCGCCCATTCCTCTTTGCAGCACCTCTCAAGCTCCATCAGGTTGGATGGGAAGCGTCGGTGCACAGCCATTTTAAGATCTCTCCAGAGATGTTCAATCGGATTCAAGTCTGGGCTCTGGCTGGGCCACTCAAGGACATTCACAGAGTTGTCCTGAAGCCACTCCTTTGATATCTTGGCTGTGTGCTTAGGGTCGTTGTCCTGCTGAAAGATGAACCGTCGCCCCAGTCTGAGGTCAAGAGCGCTCTGGAGCAGGTTTTCATCCAGTATGTCTCTGTACATTGCTGCAGTCATCTTTCCCTTTATCCTGACTAGTCTCCCAGTCCCTGCCGCTGAAAAACATCCCCACAGCATGATGCTGCCACCACCATGCTTCACTATAGGGATGGTGCCTGGTTTCCTCCAAACGTGATGCCTGGCATTCACACCAAAGAGTTCAATCTTTGTCTCATCAGACCAGAGAATTTTCTTTCTCATGGTCTGAGAGTCCTTCAGGTGCCTTTTGGCAAACTCCAGGCAGGCTGCCATGTGCCTTTTGCTAAGGAGTGGCTTCCGTCTGGCCACTCTACCATACAGGCCTGATTGGTGGATTGCTACAGAGATGGTTGTCCTTCTGGAAGGTTCTACTTTCTCCACAGAGGACCTCTGGAGCTCTGACAGAGTGACCATCGGGTTCTTGGTCACCTCCCTGACTAAAGCCCTTCTCCCCCGATCGCTCAGTTTAGATGGCCGGCCAGCTCTAGGAAGAGTCCTGGTGGTTTCGAACTTCTTCCACTTATGGATGATGGAGGCCACTGTGCTCATTGGGACCTTCAAAGCAGCAGAAATTTTTCTGTAACCTTCCTCAGATTTGTGCCTTGAGACAATCCTGTCTCGGAGGTCTACAGACAATTCCTTTGACTTCATGCTTGGTTTGTGCTCTGACATGAACTGTCAACTGTGAGACCTTATATAGACAGGTGTGTGCCTTTCCAAATCATGTCCAGTCAACTGAATTTACCACAGGTGGACTCCAATGAAGCTGCAGAAACATCTCAAGGATGATCAGGGGAAACAGGATGCACCTGAGCTCAATTTCGAGCTTCATGGCAAAGGCTGTGAATACTTATGTACATGTGCTTTCTCAATTTGTTTATTTTTAATAAATTTGCAAAAACCTCAAGTAAACTTTTTTCACGTTGTCATTATGGGGTGTTGTGTGTAGAATTCTGAGAAAAAAATGAATTTAATCCATTATGGAATAAGGCTGCAACATAACAAAATGTGGAAAAAGTGATGCACTGTGAATACTTTCCGGATGCACTGTATACTCGTGTATAAGTCGGGTCTTGAAACCTGAAAAATCGATCATAAAATCAGACCCTGACTTATACGCCCGTTCAAAAATACGACACTTAATTTTTTTTTTCTCATCTTCTTGCTTCTTCTAATCTCTCACCAGTTTCTCAGACACATCGGATTTTGTTGCAGCAGTGCAGTTACCAATTTCTTTCGCCATGTCAACAATGTTTAATTTAAAACCAGCATCATATTTTCTTCTGATTGAATGCTCCATCGTAGATAAGGGATGCTCTTACGATAAAGGTGTATGAGGATGTGAGATACAAAAAACACAAATCAGTGCAAACGTCACTTCGGAATAGTTCAGGTATTACTGTGTGATCACGTAGACTACAATAGAGAGACAGAGAGGTTAGGAGCACACGCTGATACGGCGCATTGTCACACCCACATAGAAAACAAAGGCTGTGTGCTCCGTGGTTCCTCTCTCAGGAGTGTGTTAGCATATCATAATCTCTTGGACCAATAGCGTGAGTTTTCTGCATTCAACTTATACAACCGACATTATAAAATACCAGAAATTATACGGTAAAATCAAGCCGCCACTTATCCGCGAGTATATACGGTAGTCACTCTTTCAAGAGTTATATTCCCAGGGTTTGTGCAAATTCTGTCTGTCTTTCTTATTTTCCATTTGTATCAGAATGACGACAGTTATTGATAACAGAGTTTCAGCCATTAGCATTGTCACACATAGAGTATCCAAAGATAGAAAATTGGAGGTTGACTGGCTTTAAGTGCTCCTCCACACCTCAGCCTTGTCATCACAGTAGCTTCACTAGCCTCCGATTGACTGGCTTTTAATCTCCGTGCGGTCACTCTTTGCGCGTGCCTTGCACATTTCCCCCTGCATTTTCTTTTTACACTGTTCTTTGAGTGTGTGTATGTGCGACACTGAGCTGTATTGGGTCTTGTCTCGAGTCTGTCATGGGAAAGGTAGGCCATTCATGACCTTGACCAATAGAAGAAACTGTACATGAATGAATATCTTCAGGTAATATTTCAGTTTAAATAAAAAATGAAAATCAAGCCTTACCTTTTATCTTGCAAGTTATAGAAAAAACTGGTGTGCTTTGCTTTTGTTTGTTAAGTCTTGAACCTCTAAACTGTGCAGAGATCAGGCCAGTAAATTGTTTCCAGTGCTAATGGCTGACCACTGTACACGCTAATCTGTTTTTCTACAATGGCTCAGTAATTCAAACTATTGCAGGGCTGGCTCAGAGCCGAGACGGGCTGTTCACAGGGAGCTGTAACAAGAAGGGCAGAATGCTAAAGATCTGGTAACCTACTGTAGACAAGCACATGTCAAAAAAATATGTCCTTGACGTGAGTGAATACCTTTTAATTTAAGTAAGAGCTTCCTCATCCAGGGCGACTTAACATTATGGTCTTCTGGGCACTGTTGTCTCTTTAAGCCTGGTCTGGTCCAATGGTGCAGTGTCATCATTATTATAAATGAACTCATTTGGTCTGCTTAATCAAAACTGCTCAAGCACTGCAGCGGCCGTCATACATATCATACTAGTCTGAAACTGATTTGTGCACATTCTGTCTCCTGAGCAATAGAATAAGAATTCAGGGCCATCAATTCACTGTGTTGCCTTTACAGGATCTCGTTTAACATTTATTTATGCCTAATAATATCAAAGACAGTATCCATCCATCCATTGTCTCCCGCTTATCCGAGGTCAGGTCGCGGGGGCAGCAGCTTGAGCAGAGATGCCCAGACTTCCCTCTCCCCGGCCACTTCTTCTAGCTCTTCCGGGAGAATCCCAAGGCGTTCCCAGGCCAGTCGAGAGACATAGTCCCTCCAGCGTGTCCTGGGTCTTCCCCGGGGCCTCCTCCCGGTTGGACGTGCCCTGGAACACCTCACCAGGGAGGCGTCCAGGAGGCATCCTGATCAGATGCCCAAGCCACCTCATCTGACTCCTCTCGATGCGGAGGAGCAGCGGCTCTACTCTGAGCCCCTCCCGGATGACTGAGCTTTTCACCCTATCTTTAAGGGAGAGCCCAGACACCCTGCAGAGGAAACTCATTTCAGCCGCTTGTATTCGCGATCTCGTTCTTTCGGTCACTACCCATAGTTCATGACCATAGGTGAGGGTAGGAACATAGATCGACTGGTAAATTGAGAGCTTCGCCTTGCGGCTCAGCTCCTTTTTCACCACGACAGACCGATGCAGAGCCCGCATTACTGCGGATGCCGCACCAATCCGCCTGTCGATCTCACGCTCCATTCTTCCATCACTCGTGAACAAGATCCCGAGATACTTGAACTCCTCCACTTGGGGCAGGATCTCGCTCCCAACCCTGAGAGGGCACTCCACCCTTTTCCGGCTAAGGACCATGGTCTCGGATTTGGAGGTGCTGATTCCCATTCCAGCCGCTTCACACTCAGCTGTGAACCGATCCAGAGAGAGCTGAAGATCACGGCCTGATGAAGCAAACAGGACAACATCATCTGCAAAAAGCAGTGACCCAATCCTGAGTCCACCAAACCGGACCCCCTCAACGCCCTGGCTGCGCCTAGAAATTCTGTCCATAAAAGTTATGAACAGAATCGGTGACAAAGGGCAGCCCTGGCGGAGTCCAACTCTCACTGGAAACGGGTTTGACTTACTGCCGGCAATGCGGACCAAGCTCTGGCACCGATCGTACAGGGACTGAACAGCCTTTATCAGGGGGTCCGGTACCCCATACTCCCGGAGTACCCCCCCACAGGATTCCCCGAGGGACACGGTCGAATGCCTTTTCCAAGTCACAAAACACATGTAGACTGGTTGGGCAAACTCCCATGCACCCCTCCAGGACCCTGCTAAGGGTATAGAGCTGGTCCACTGTTCCGCGACCAGGACGAAAACCACACTGTTCCTCCTGAATCCGGGGCTCGACTATCCGACGGACCCTCCTCTCCAGGACCCCTGAATAGACTTTTCCAGGGAGGCTGAGGAGTGTGATCCCTCTGTAGTTGGAACACACCCTCCGCTCCCCCTTCTTAAAGAGGGGGACCACCCCCCCGGTCTGCCAATCCAGAGGCACTGTCCCTGATGTCCATGCGATGTTGCAGAGGCGTGTCAACCAAGACAGTCCTACAACATCCAGAGCCTTGAGGAACTCCGGGCGTATCTCATCCACCCCGGGGCCCTGCCACCAAGGAGTTTTTTGACCACCTCGGTGACCTCAGTCCCAGAGATGGGGGAACCCACCTCTGAGTCCCCATGCTCTGCTTCCTTATTGGAAGGCATGTTAATGGCATTGAGTAGGTCTTCGAAGTACTCGCCCCACCAACCCACAACGTCCCAAGTCGAGGTCAGCAGCGCACCATCCCCACCATATACAGTGTTGACACTGCACTGCTTCCCCCTTCCTGAGACGCCGGATGGTGGACCAGAATCTTCTCGAATCCGTCCGAAAGTCGTTCTCCATGGCCTCCCCAAACTCCTCCCACGCCCGAGTTTTTGCCTCAGCAACCACCAAAGCCGCATTCCGCTTGGCCTGCCGGTACCTATCAGCTGCCTCCAGGGTCCCACAGGACAAAAGGGACCGGTAGGACTCCTTCTTCAGCTTGACGGCATCCTTCACCGCCCGGTGTCCACCAACGGGTTCGGGGATTGCCGCCACGTCAGGCACCGACCACCTTACGGCCACAGCTCCGGTCAGCTGCCTCAACAATAGAGGCACGGAACATGACCCATTCGGACTCAATGTCCCCCACCTCCCTCGGGATGTGGTCGAAGTTCTGCCGGAGGTGGGAGTTGAAGCTACTTCTGACAGGGGGCTCTGCCAGACGTTCCCAACAGACCCTCACAACACGTTTGGGCCTACCATTGCCTGACCGGCATCCTCCCCCACCATCGAAGCCAACTCACCACCAGGTCGTGATCAGTTGACAGCTCCGCCCCTCTCTTCACCCGAGTGTCCAAGACATGTGGCCGGAAGTCCGACGACACGACCACAAAGTCGATCATCGAACTCAGGCCTAGGGTGTCCTGGTGCCAAGTGCACATATGAACACCCCTATGCTTGAACATGGTGTTCGTTATAGACAATCCGTGACGCGCACAGAAGTCCAACAACAAAACACCACTCGGGTTCAGATCGGGGGGCCATTCCTCCCAATCACGCCCCTTCCAGGTCTCACTGTCATTGCCCCACGTGAGCATTGAAGTCTCCCAGCAGAACGAGGGAGTCCCCAGAAGGTATGCCCTCTAGCACCCCCTCCAGGGACTCCAAAAAGGGTGGGTACTCCGAACTGTTTGTACGCACAAACAACAGTTAGGACCCGTCCCCCCACCCGAAGGCGAAGGGAGGCTACCCTCTCGTCCACCGGGGTAAACCCCAATGTACAGGCTCCAAGTCGGGGGGCAATAAGTATACCCACACCTGCTCGGCGCCTCTCACCGGGGGCAACTCCAGAGTGGTAGAGAGTCCAGCCCCTCTCAAGGAGATTGGTTCCAGAGTCCAAGCTGTGCGTCAGTATGAGAAAAAATATTTGTATGTGAGATCCATTATAGCAGGTGCCCGACCCTTCTGGGTATTGGCTTCATGGTCTAATAATATGGCTGAAGGACACCATTTATTTTCTAACTAGACAAAGAGCCCATTTCGACAACGTTAGATGAAATGGGCACGAGTGCAATAGTAGTAAGTATAAGAACCACAAACCTGATATAGGTGTATTGAATGAATGCGTAATTAGGCCTGGAGCTGTAGTCGAAATCGCCTTTCAGGCCTCTAGAGCTTTAATCGAAGTCGCCTTTCTCTTTGAATTTTTGCGGCCGTAAATCCGCCGCCTGCCGTGATGTCGGTCTCGTAAGGTGTGCAGAAGGTGACTGTGCATTCGGCTTCGGACAGACGTGAGTGAGTGAGTGAGTGAGTGAGTGAGTGAGTGAGTGAGTGAGTGAGTGAGTGAGTAGGCTGGCGAATTATATATAAGATGTGATCTTCCATTGAATTAGAAAATCTTAAATATTTATCTATATGGATAAAAACATCACATCCTCTGTCTATCATTTGAAAATGTTGGCTTTGTTTGATGTTATTCACCCGTTTGTAACATCAAGGGCCACATTTCATCCCTCAGATCACATCTTGTCTGTTTTGTTTGTTTGCCATTCACACAAAAATGGCTGAACTGATTTTCACAAAAGTTTGCATGTAGGTTGTCGATGGTGCAACTTAAAATGTAAGCTATACAGAATTTCAAAGATTTCACTGGGGAGGGAGTTTGTAATTGGGGGGGGGTTCAAATAAAGCTGAAAATTGTAAAATATATGGTACCTAGCATTTCAAAAAGTGTGTTGGGAAGGGGAGTTGTAATGGGGACGGTGGGATGATTTGAAAAAAATACATGACTCCAATGTTTGTGTATGAAAGTTTATGAAATTTTCCATGTATATTACTGTTGATACAATTTTAGGGCCTTTCAAAAGTTCCATAAAGAAGAGGAGGTTTTCTGAACTTTTGTATTCCCATTATTGTTCATGCAATGTAATATATACAGTTAGGTCCATAAACATTTGGACAGAGACAACTTTTTTCTAATTTTGGTTCTGTACATTACCACAATGAATTTTAAATGAAACAACTCAGATGCAGTTGAAGTGCAGACTTTCAGCTTTAATTCAGTGGGGTGAACAAAACGATTGCATAAAATGTGAGGCAACTAAAGCATTTTTTGAACACAATCCCTTCATTTCAGGGGCTCAAAAGTAATTGGACAAATTAAATAACTGGAAATAAAATGTTAATTCTAATACTTGGTTGAAAACCCTTTGCTGGCAATGACAGCCTGAAGTCTTGAACTCATGGACATCACCAGATGCTGGGTTTCCTCCTTTTTAATGCTCTGCCAGGCCTTACTGCAGCGGCTTTCAGTTGCTGTTTGTTTGTGGGCCTTTCTGTCTGAAGTTTAGTCTTCAACAAGTGAAATGCCTGCTCAATTGGGTTAAGATCAGGTGACTGACTTGGCCATTCAAGGATTTCCACTTCTTTGCTTTAATAACTCCTGGGTTGCTTTGGCTGTATGTTTTGGGTCATTGTCCATCTGTATCATGAAATGCCGCCCAATCAATTCGACTGCATTTAGCTGGATTTGAGCAGACAGTATGTCTCTGAACACCTCAGAATTCATTCGGCTTCTTCTGTCCTGTGTCACATCATCAATAAACACTAGTGTCCCAGTACCACTGGCAGCCATGCACGCCCAAGCCATCACACTGCCTCTACCGTGTTTTACAGATGATGTGCTATGCTTTGGATAATGAGCTGTTCCATGAGCCTTTTCCACACTTTTTTCTTGCCATCATTCTGGTAGAGGTTGATCTTGGTTTCATCTGTCCAAAGAATGTTTTTCCAGAACTGTGCTGGCTTTTTTAGATGTTCTTTAGCAAAGTCCAATCTAGCCTTTCTATTCTTGAGGCTCATGAATGGCTTGCACCTTGCAGTGCACCCTCTGTATTTACTTTCATGCAGTCTTCTCTTTATGGTAGACTTGGATATCGCTACGCCGACACCCTGGAGAGTGTTGTTCACTTGGTTGGCTGTTGTGAAGAGGTTTCTCTTCACCATGGAAATGATTCTGCGATCATCCACCACTGTTGTCTTCCGTGGACGTCCAGGTCTTTTTGCGTTGCTGAGTTCACCAGTGCTTGCTTTCTTTCTCAGGATGTACCAAACTGTAGATTTTGCCACTCGTAATATTGTAGCAATTTCTCAGATGGGTTTTTTCTATTTTTGCATCTTAAGGATGGCTTCTTTCACCTGCATGGAGAGCTCCTTTGGCTGCATGTTGTCTGTTCACAGCAAAATCTTCCACATGCAAGCACCACACCTCAAATCAACTCCATGCCTTTATCTGCTTAATTGATAATGACATAATGACGGACTTGCCCCACACCTGCCCATGAAATAGCCTTTGAGTCAATTGTCCAATTACTTTGAGCCCCTGAAATGAAGGAATTGTGTTAAAAAAATGCTTTAGTTGCCCTCACATTTTTATGCAATCGTTTTGTTCACCCCACTGAATTAAAGCTGAAAGTCTGCACTTCAACTGCATCGGAGTTGTTTCATTTAAAATTCATTGTGGTAATGTACAGAACCAAAATTAGAAAAAAGTAGTCTCTGTCCAAATATTTATGGACCTAACTGTAATGCTTTATGGGGAGTCGTAATGGCAGGGCTAACACCTCAAAAGGCAGGCATTACTGCAGATTAATTGAGTGGATGCATTTCATATTGTGGACGACTGAGGAACTGCAAGTCAATGGGAGAAATCCCTGTTTAATCAACAGGAAAATGAATAAACAAAATATGTGCATGGTGGTGCAAAAATGGAACAAAAAACAAAAAATGGAGCTGGACAGTTTGACATCTGTGGCAGAGCGACGGGCGCTCAGCAGGCTCCTGTCAATTATGGAGAATCCACTGCATCCACTGAACAGGATCATCTCCAGACAGAGGAGCAGCTTCAGCGACAGACTGCTGTCACCGTCCTGCTCCACTGACAGACTGAGGAGATTGTTCCTCCCCACACTATGCAACTCCTCAATTCCACCTCGGGGGTAAACGTTAACATTATACAAAGTTATTGTCTGTATACCTGCATTGTTATCACTCTTTAATATTGTTTTTTATCAGTATGCTGCTGCTAGAGTATGTTAATTTCCCCTTAGGATTAATAAAGTATCTATCTATCTATCTATCTATCTATCTATCTATCTATCTATCTATCTATCTATCTATCTATCTATCTATCTATCTATCTATCTATCTATCTATCTATCTATCTATCAAAACCGTTAGAATAGTTTTTGCATTCAGCTCCTGGTGACTGCCCGCGGTGTGCTCTTTTCACAGAGTGACCCCCTCCTTCTGGTGGCCTCAGGATTTATGGTTAGGGGACCGGAAGGGTCGGAGTCAAATGCCCTCACTAGGAGTCTTCTCAGTACTTTGGAGAGAACAGATGAGGATATAGTTAGCACCAGCGCCCCCTCTTGACCTGGGCTGGTAGGACATACCTCAGATGAGCCTGGAGAGTGATCCACTGACGTGCATGCAGTTCCCCAAACTTAACATGCAAAGTTTATGGAATTTCAAAAGTTTTATCATGAATAGAGGGAACAACACAAATACCAGTGGCTTAAATGCTGTTGTACTGATTCAGTAATTCAACACATCATCCAGTTTATTAATGTTGGATTAAAAATTTATTCATGAAACTCAAGTAATTTGTGGTTCCAACTCAGCAAGGACTGGAATCCCATCATACACAAAAAGAACAAATTCTTCACTCATGGGAGCAGCCAGATTCATGGTTCAGCAGTGTTTCTTTTGGTAACAAAAACTAAAACAAACATGTTGTCAATAAAAAAAAAAAATATTTCATTTACAGCTAAAATAGATATTATAATAAGTAAAGTGTCTGAAAAGTACAACTGAACAAAAATGAAAAAATAAAAACAAAACTCCATCCATCCATTATCCACCGCTTATCCGAGGTCGGGTCGTGGGGGCAGCAGCCTAAGCAGGGAAGCCCAGACCTCCCTCCCCTCCGGCCACCTCCTCCATCTCCTCTGGGAGGACCCCGAGGCGTTCCCAGGCCAGCCAGGAGATATAATCCCTCCAGTGTGTCCTGGGTCTCCCCCGTGGCCTTCTCCCAGTGGGACATGCCCAGAACACCCCCCTAGGGAGGCGTCCGGGGGGGCATCCTGACCAGATGCCCAAACCACCTCAACTGACTCCTCTCAATGCGGAGGAGCAGCCACTCTACTCCGAGTCTCTTCCGGATAGCTGAACTCCTCACCCTAACTCTAAGGGAAAGTCCAGCCACCCTGCGGAGAAAACTCATTTCGGCCGCTTGTATCCGCGATCTTGTTCATTTGGTCACTACCCAAAGCTTGTAGCCATAGGTGAGGGTAGGAACGTAGATCGACTGGTAAATCGACAGCCTCGCCTTTTGGCTCAGTTCTCTCTTCACCTCAGATGTGTTTTGTTCCAGTTTCTTATTGTTAGAAGTATATACGTTGTTTTTTTTTTTTGTTAACAATTGTGTCCAGTCTGCGTCATTACTCTGCATGGCAGACACACATGCACTGCAGCACTTTGTCTCTTTCATGTCCTGATCTCATTATTCCTCAAGTTCATCCCATTATTTCTCTCAGCAAACCTTTAAACCTTTTAACTTAGTTTTAAGCTTCATGAATTTCTGCAGTTCTATTAGATTGCTCCCTTATTTCTATTTTTGAGCCCAGACAGGCTTGCTTTCTGCAGTCTTTTATCCTAATTGAACTCATTCGGGTCAAGAACCAGGTATATTTGCTTTATTGTAGTTTTAAGAGCTTGTGTGCCGTTCTTCTTATACTGCATCTAATAGTTCAAGTGAAGTCTCAGTTTGGCATCATACACTGCCAGCATCGACCTTCCTTGTTTATCCTCTCAAATTTTCAAGATGCTTCATCCTTTGTTGTAGATTCTCCACAGTGTTGTCCTTTGTTTGGGACAATTTCCAGATTCACCTGGTAACTTTAGTAAGTCACCTTCTTTGGTGTAGATCAGGTCAATGCCAACAATACATATACTAAGAATCATTTAGAATATGAAATGCTCTGTTGAGTCTGGCCTGTCTTTTATTCCATAGAATTTTATATATGCCAATTTAACGAATGACTATATATTTACAAATGAAAAAAACTGAACAATCAACTGACTTCAATGGGGGATATTATGGTGTATAAAATCTACAAATTCTCTATATTTTTATTATTATATTTTGCTCAATCCCAACAGGATGAATTCAGATGTAGGAGGCATTATAATAAAAAGGCAAATCCTCTTCCCTTACACCTCACTTTTATAACAGTTGTTCACAGCATGGTGCTAAATCGGTATTACAGCCTGGGAAAGGAAGATTGAGCCGACACCTCAGGCTATTGATTACTTTATGGATGGACATCTGGGACAACAATTTGGTTTAAACCCTTTGTTAAAGAGGACATGAGACAATATCAAAAAACTTTATTATCTGGGAAAAGATTAAAGAGTTTGAGCAAAATTCATCCATCATATTGACAGCCAGCCAATCAGGTGCATGGAACATTCATGTTGTTTGTGAAGCCACGGCATGAAACTTTATAATAAATATGCCTCATGTGAAAGCAACGAAGAAGAAGAGAAACAGCGACAATGGAAGAGCAACGTCAGAGAAGACAACAAAGACACGTATGACCAGTTTTCATCCGATCATCAGTTAACAGCATTTTCATGAACGTCGATTGCTAAATCAAATGCTGCCCTGGGACATTCGTCCTTGTCATCTGTAACTTTTTTTCATAATCTTTTTCTAAAGACCATATATATATTCCGACTTTCCTATCAGTTTCTATTTTCTATTATTCTTTGTTCCAGTGGTATTATTATTATTCTTGTAATAAATACCATGCTGCTTTTAACTTTCTATGCTTTGTCTTAATGTCTATAGAGTGATTGAAATAATAAGTTAGATTTCTTTTAGTACCTGGTGCACCTAGAGATTTGCCATTATCTCTGTGCTGCGAGGTTTATTAAGGCTGAGGGTGAGAGCTCCATCCAATAGTAGGGAACAGTACGTAAAGAAGGTATTCTTGGCTGATAAATGGCATATAGTAAAGAGTGCTGAACCTTTGTATGTTTCAATGTATTCTTGTAGGCAAAAAGTAATATTTAAGTCTGAGATATCATTAAAACATCGTAGGTTGTTCGTGCCGATAATATAAGTCTCTTAATAAGTCAGTCTCTTGAAGTGCCGAGTGACAGGCTGTGTTATTCTTAAAGCACTTGTGTGGTTTAAAGTGCTAAAGGTTAATCAGCGTGTGTGTGTCATTCATGGCGCACTGTTGTGTGTATGCGTATAGCTGTGTATGTGTGTGTTCATCTTAAAGTGCCAACCCGATAATGAACTTGAGAAGTATACTTACCCTTGAGGGAAAACAGGTAAAGGGTAAGTAGAGGGAAATACTATGATAATACAGGGGACATCACAATTTTTGAAGGCCTCCCATCATTTTGGCCATTTAGTGTGTGTATTCACAACATTCAGATCTTGGCTTAATGGTGTTTGGACGCAGGAGTACGCGGGGCTTTGGGCGAGTGTCATATGTGGGGCTGAGAGCCATAAGTGTAGGCTATATACCGCACCACCACGCTCACGGGCTTGTCCGCCTCTAATGCTGTACGCCTTATTATTGTTAAAACACATGGTGCCTTATGTGGGTACCATTGGCCGTTTGATTACATTACGTATTGTAATTGTTCTTATATTGGTTTAGTGGCCTTTAACCAACTTAATTAATGATTCAGAAACATTTTGCACGCAGAATTAACAAACTAGATAACAGTCGTTTCTGCCGAACCCGCTGGAGTCTGCAAATGTATTTAATTACGGAGAACCACAACACTTGTAATAAAACGAACACTTACCAAACAGCTGCTTTGACAGTCACTGACGGAAGTCCACTTTTCTGGCTTTTCGCTGAGCAAAATCGTTGATAAGATCCTTGTAGTCCAATGTTGAGGCAAGTTCCTTTTCGATTGACAAAATAGCTAAACTGCACAGTTTGTTTTGCAACATTGTTGATCGTAGATAATTTTTGATAAGTTTCAACTTTGAAAAGCTTCTTTCCGCGCACGCAACGGTCACAGGAATTAGACGAAATCCACCACGTACCATATTTCAGTCTATAACGGATTTGAATGTCTTGCAGAGGCCCTGCATATTTGTATGATGAGCTGATGGTGACAAAAGAATCTCCTATCGCGGGGCCCCCTCAGGCGCGGGGCCTGGGGCGATTGCCCAAGTCGCCACCCCCAAAGGCCGCCTCTGTTGGACGACATTTGGGTTGAGGAAGAAATAAAGTGAGAATTGATATGTGAGGGGTAGTACTACCGATGCCTGAGAAATAAGAAAGGATGACGTGCTGAGGGGGATGCAGCGCTCATTTGCTTACTTTGCTATTTGCTTCCTGTCATCATGTTATGTGACCGGCAGTATCCATTATTAAAAGGGATCGGTGTGAATAAAGGACGGCGGTTTGAGTCTTAGATTTCAACATCGTTTTGTCAACTTCTAATCTATTTTTTGTGCATAAAAGCCTTGTCTATTATCTTTTCGACAACCATTTTGATTCTTTTATTTGTGAATTCACTGAATGTACATATTTTCATGAATATTGAGTGCCCATGTTCACTTTAGCCCCTGAATGTTTGTTGTTATTTTAAATTAAATATATTAGCCATTACTTTTTGGTTTAAAAATGAATTGACTTTCTTTCTGTTTATGGGGCTTCATACCAGCATGTAACCCAAATGGTTGTTTGGAAACAATGTTGTTTGCTGTATATCTTAAAGAGATGTTCTTTTGCTCATGACATCAGTAGAAATTCTGAATTCAAATCAATGTCTGCAAACACAACACAGTCTTCATGAACCTTCAGTTTTACCTTAACTCATGTATTTTAGCATAAGCAGAAATATGAAAGCCAGATTTGAAACAACAAAGTCAATGATAAGGTGTCACATCAGAGGTTGGGCATCAAACTAAAAGAAGTGGAAGTTCAGGGTGATATTCTTAGATGGGTGCAGAATTGGCTCAGACACAGGAAGCAGATGGTGATGGTGAGAAGAGCCTTGTCAGAACTGGCCGATGTTAAGAGTGGTGACCAGCAGGGGGTCGCTGCTATTTTTAATATATATAAATGATTTAGATAGGAATATAAGTAACAAGCTGGTTAAGTTTGCAGATGATACCAAGATAGGTGGATTAGCAGATAATTTGGAATCCATTACAGTAGTACCTCAGTTTGCAAGCATAATTCGTTCTGGAGATGTGCTTGTAATCCAAAGCACTCGTATATCAAAGTGAATTTCCACATAAGAAATAATGGAAACTCAGATGATTCGTTCTACAACCCAAAAATATTCATACAAAAATGATTAATACAAAATTTAAAGTAAAAATACGTAAAACTAATTAACCTGCACTTTACCATTGAAAAGAATCATGGCTGGTGTGAGGGAGACGAGAGAGAGGAGGAGGAGGAAGACAGTTATTGTGTAGGACGACTTTCACTCTAACTAATGGAGTCACTGCTGTCTATTGGCTCATTGGAATCTTCTTCTTTTTTTTGCGACTTTAACAAGGAGCCTCTCCAATGACAGTTGCTTTTGTCTAAGGAGTCACTACACTTGGACACAAAATTTTAAAAATGGTTTACGCACTATAAGGTTTCTAAACTCTTATGGGATTCCCCCCCAACAGGACGTCACGCAGAAGAGCGTCCCGAAGCAACCGCAGGCTCCCAGCGTTGTAGCAGTTCGCTGTAAAAGTGAATCAGAAAAGATCGCAGTCAGGCTGTAAGCGCCTGCCATTGATGGGTGATGCAAGGAACGTTATAAATGCAGGGCACAGTATATTACTTGGCCACTAACCTGGTCACGACCCTGCCTGATTGCTATGTCTGTGTATAGGTGAGCGGCAGATCCCCGCTACAATAAATAACTGCACTGTTCCTGTTTCACGCTGAATAAAGCTGGTGTTGCTAAAGTACTGAGCCTCAGCCTCATGTTTTGGGGTGCACGACAGGGACTCACACGTTACAAAACACACACACACGTGGTCACCATGCTATAGTAAACAGTATACACTCATACGGATGTTGACTATATGAGTGAGGCACGGCGACTGAGAATGAGCATGGGAGATGATTACCCACAATCCCACAACGAGAGAGAGAGAGAGAGAGAGAGAGAGAGAGAGAGAGAGAGAGAGAAGAAGCATCAGCTCAGTTGTGATCACGTGATGCTCGGCAGACAAAGCATTAGCAATGGGAAGTTCGGATCATTTTACCGACTTGGACCTTTGAGTCTCGTTCAGCAAAATGAACGAATCTTTTTTCGAGTCATTTCGTTCATTTTAGCAAAATATAATTAAAATGTTACCTGTTACCTCCCTAACACATCTACTGCTTACACAAATGTTTATCACACTACAAACAAGACAAAACTATAATGCTATAAGAAACAGAAAATATTAATTCATTGTTTACCTGGGTCTTTAGTCTATGATTCGCCGGTAAGTGGTCACGTGACAAAAGAACGAACGACTCAAAAGACTCGAGGAATGAACTAATCAATTCTCTTTCCGGCTCAGACTGCATAGGTTAAGCTTATGGGGCTGTCACGTGATGAACGAACGACTCGGAAAACCCGAAGACTCGAAAAAACTATAGAAAGTTGCGCAAATGTGCATGCGCGACTGAACGAAACACTCCCACGAGACGACTCGTTCTTCCCGAGTCACATTAAAGATTCGTTCAAAATGAACGAATCGTTCAAGAACGACCCATCACTACAAAGCATGTACGTACTGCTCGTATTGCAAGACCTCGTGTGACACCCCGTGTAGCGGGAATCAAGAACACCAGCCTACACTCTAGGTGTCTAGTATGTGGGACCGAGCGTGACCAGGATGATAGTGCAAGACAGGGAGACACGGACACAAAAAGGGTTGGGTTTTTGAAAAATAAAGTGAAGTTTTATTTACAGGTGCACTTAACAAAAATAATGTCCTGCGGAATTTATATATTAAAACACAGTTCAATGCCGCAAAAGACACACAAAAACAGTAAATAAATGATGTTCAAAAATAGTGGCTATATACAAAAATAAACAGTGCACCAATACCCATAACCCAATTAAATACCTCCACCAAAAAATATTCCAGAGATATTTTCACGAACAAATATTTACAAAAACAAGGCACAAGCCGTAATGCTTGGTAAATTCAACAACTATTCTACCGAGTACCTTTCTCCAAGAAGATCTAATCAGAAAAGAACCAACCTCTAGGGGCCATGAGTCCCTTTTATATTCGGCGCCCTTGTGCCGACCAATTAAGGTGTCCTATGTCATCTCTCTACAACCACGCGATAACGAGAACGCGTCTGCGAGAAGTGGCGTCTCCTGCCCTGCAAAATACTATAATAGTTCAAGCAGCCGGCGCGCGCACGCGCGCATGGCTGTGCCGGCATTTGAGACGCAACTGTGCTTCTGCCTTAAGTTACCGTAAGCACTTTTTAAAGTTTCACACCCTTCCCCTGAGCTACTGCCCAGACAACTATACACATGGGATCCCTTTTCTAAACCGCAGTAACCTTAATACTATGACGCTTCAAACTTACTTTTACTCCTTTAGAGTTATGGGGTCGCGGGAGGCACACGCAGTAGTGGAGGACCGACAATGCCATCCCGGCCGGTAAATGGCAAGGCTGTCTCTCCAGTCTATCCGAGACCTACCGCAACACTCTCCAAAAGGCACTAATAAGGTCTGTGAAGATGTCTATCTGCAATAGTATAAAAAAAAAGGAATAATGCAAGTTTCCTTTCTTTGTACTTTAACTTTTTATTACAAACAAATGCCTCTCCACTGCAGAGGACACTTGACAAATTTTATTTAATTCTAGGTAATGCCAGTAAGGCACACCTCGCTCGTTTATCAAGTTAAAATTTATTAAAAATTTGAGCTCATGTTGCAAAACACTCGCAGACCAAGTTACTCGCAATCCAAGGTTTTACTGTATATCATTACAGAAGGACTTGGATAGCATACAGGCTTGGGCAGATTTGTGACAGCAGATGAAATTTAATGTCAGTAAATATAAAGTATTACACATAGGAAGTAAAAATGTTAGGTTTGAATACACAATGGTTGGTCAGAAAATCGAGAGTACATCTTATGAGAAGGATTTAGGAGTCATAGTGGACTCTAAGCTATCAACTTGTAGACAGTGTTCAGAAGTCATTAAGAAGGCTAACAGAATGTCAGGTTATATAGCGCCTTGATGTGTGGAGTATGAGTCACAGGAGGTTCTGCTCAACCTTTATAACACACTGGTGAGGCCTCATCTGGAGTACTGTCTGCAGTTTTGGTCTCCAGGCTACAAAAAGGACATAGCAGCACTAGAAAAGGTCCAGAGAAGAGCGGCTAGGCTGATTCAGGACTATCAGGGATGAGTTCTGAGGAAAGATTAAAAGAGGTGAGCCTTTACAGTTTAAACAAAAGAAGAGTAAGAGGAGACCTGACTGAAGTGTTTAAAATTATGAAGGGAAAATGAATTCATCAAGAACACGGGGACACAGTTGGAAACCTGTTAAGGATAAATGTCACACAAACATTAGGAAGTCTTTCTTTACACAGAGAACGATGGACATTTGGAATAAGCGACCAAGTAATGTGGTAGACAGTAAGATGTTAGGGACTTTCAGAACTCGACTTGATGTTTTTTTGGAAGAAATAAGTGGATAGGACTGGCGAGCTTTCATGGGCTGAATGGCTTGTTCTCGTCCAGATTGTTCTAATCGGTTTCTTGGTGCCCTGCTCCACCGTACAATTCCCGGTGAAAACCCAATTCTCAATTTCAATGAAAAGAAACTGAGGTTCATGTGATTTAAAAAACTAATAAAAGAGGAATGGAGACAAAGAAATATAAATATGGAGTTAAGCACCTTTTAGGATCTTACTTGGAAGATAAGGATTGGAAACTCTGCCTTCCCAGGATGCGCGTGATCTCCCTTTGCCCTCATTGCTACATACTCATCCATCCATTTACTACGAAGGTAAAGGAAAGCTGATGCCTTCCCCAGCAGTGTTAGGACCACCCATGTCTTCGGTGTATTCAAGATCATCTGTCAGAACTTCTCTAAGGTTTAGTTTGTGCATAAATGTAATCTTATTTCAGGTAAACGCAACATGACAATAGAAGAAGATGAGCATTTAAGAAAAGATTTCATGGCTGATTCAACAATTACGACGTGGCATTTCAAGGGCATCTCTTTATAACTTTTTTTTTTCTCTCTCTTCTTTTGCAGGTTTTGCAACTTGGCTCTGAGATTCTTCCACAGTACAAGCAAGAGACACCAAAGACACCCCCTCATATAATCCTTCATTATTGCACCTTTAAAACCACCTGGGACTGGGTCATCTTAATTTTAACCTTCTACACTGCTATCATGGTCCCCTATAATGTGTCCTTTAAAACCAAGCAGAACAATGTGGCATGGCTGGTGGTCGACAGCATTGTGGATGTAATATTCTTGGTGGACATTGTGCTCAATTTCCACACCACCTTTGTGGGCCCGGCTGGAGAGGTCATATCGGACCCAAAGCTCATTCGCATGAACTACTTGAAGACCTGGTTTGTAATTGACTTGCTTTCTTGTTTGCCCTATGATGTCATCAACGCCTTTGAGAATGTGGATGAGGTGCGTACCCTTTTCACTTTTGTTGTGGTCAGGTTACAGAAATTTAGAGCCAGTGGAGCTCTCTGAAAGCTTGTTTGGATATGGTGATTAATGCTTGACGGATTTAAGATTGATCTGTTTAAGTTTTTTTAAGTTTGATGATGCCATATACAGGTACGTATTGTGCACGTGTTGTTTTATCTTTTCCTGTTTAACTCATATATGTAACAGCGGACTAATTTGTATCCAGAAGTTTTTGTAAACTCCTCTTCACATTGACAATAATATTCTCTTTTTATTGTTCTTCAACATTTGTAGACATTTTCTTTGCTGTGAGATATCACTGCTGGTACATTTTCCTGGTGCTTCTTAATTTGTTACTTTTGTCACTCACTGTGTGCTACCTTCCATATTTGCTGTAGTGCAGTGCACGGTGAAGATTTGTGTTCAGCGGTGCTCGGCCTGCTTATTCTCCATTTGATGTTGCAGTCATGAATATTTTAAAGGGCATTTCTGTGAGTTTTTAGCTACTTCCTGATCTCTCTTGAAACTTCTCGATGGCATCCGCAGGCTTTTCCTGAAGGTTACTGTTTTGTTTTTTTTGTTCTTCCTGCTTCTCTTTGCTTACTTTTTTTTTCTTCTGTTTCCTACTTGATGTTTTGTAGGCAGTGTTTGTCCACACCTTGGATAAATGTAGTAGTTAGATGACTTTGTACACTGAAAAAAGTATAACATTGATGTTGTTCATTCGACGTAAATTTTCTCTTTCAAGCAACTTAAGATTAGTCATTTAGTGTTGTAGCATGAAATATTTGGTTTCAGGTCTCAATCAAAGTAAAAAAATTTGTTTCTACCAAAGTAAGTTATGGTGGAGGGAATAAACGTAGAAATCCTGTTTCAGTTAACTTAATATTTTAGTTTGTTTGTGTGCTGTGTTTGAGGGGCCGTTTGTACAGTAATCCCTCACTTATCGCAGGAGATAGGTTCCAAGGCCGACCGCGATAACTGAATTTCCGCGAAGTAGGGACACCATATTTATTTAATTATTTAACGTGTATTTGGACGTTTTTAAAACCTCCCTGTATTGTTTACCAACCCACCCTTTACTCTGTTAATAACAGGGGACAACTGCTAAGCAATATGAAATCGGTAGATAAGTTTACACTTACTGTATAGCGAAGTACACGTAGCTATATATGACGTGATGATGGTGATGAATATGCTGCGCAGTAAAAATGATGACGATGAAGGTGATAATACCCTGAATGCAGTAGCAAGAGCACGTTAATGCTGAATGAGTGAGATGAGACTTCCTGGTTAATGCAGCACTCCGTCGCTGAGCCAATCAGCAGCAAACAGGAACTTAACTGCGTGCTCTGATTGGGTAGCTTCTCAGCCATCCGCCAATAGCATCTCTTAGTATGAAATCAACTGGGCAAACCAACTGAGGAAGCAAGTACCAGAAGTAAAAAGACCCATTGTCCAGCAGAAACCTGCGAAGGCAGCAAAAAAATCCGCGTTATATATTTAGATATGCTTACATATAAAATCCGCGAAGTCGTGAATTCCGCGAAAAGTGAACCGCGAAGTAGCGAGGGATTACTGTATAGTCTTCCAGTCGAACTTTGCAGCGTGATGGCTTTCCAACTTAAAAAATAGATTTAGTATAAAACAAGTGAATTGCACCCAATCACTCTAAATGATTTGCCTCAACTTAAAAATTGTGGGATCAATAAGCTAAAAAGAATTATATTGGTTCAGATTGAAAATATTAAGTGTGAATCATCACATTTTTTTTTTCAGTGTAGGGTGTCAGATAGTTTCTTGGGCTTACTAGGGTAACACCATTTACCGCTTGGCTCTCCCTGTCACTGCAAATAAATTAGGTCCAATAGCACATATTCATTTATTTCACTTTAGTTGATTCTTGACACGAAGACACCCCTTGTTCAAAAGAATCAGAAGATATCATATTTTGTAATTGAAGAAACAATACTCTAGAACAGGGGTTGGCAACCCACAGCACGGAGAGCGATTTTCAATGGCACTCTGATTAAATTGAAATGCAGTAAAAAATATATATTTTAATTACAGCACATGGATTCACGCCCTCACCTACGTTTTGCATACGTGACTCACAAGTAAATGGAAACCAGGTGTTCAGTGCAGGCCGTGGAACGTTAAAACCGACCTCCTGTCATTATATTTTAATGACAGCGCATGCGTCCCTCACCTACGTTTTGTGCATGCGACTCGCATGTAAAGGGAAAGCATGTGTTCAGTGCCACCACTGGAAGGTTGCTGACCTCTGCTCTACAATATACAGTAGATGAGGACAATCGTCGTTTTACGGCATCACTTATTTAAAGTTCATTGTCATAGCATTGTCCAAATTTAGCTGCAGCAGGGGTGCATATTATTGTAACTCAGAGTTTCTCAGTGACTCGCTAGAAGGAAACTAAAGGGAATATTTTGTGCAGAATCTGCAGAGAACTGCATTAGAGTAATCCAATTAATAGGATTGTCAGCTATTCAGTTGTGTCAATCTTACTAAGGTTTACTACCTAAAGGCAGTGTTAGATTTCTCCCTTTTTCAAAGAAGCTCTCCAGACATGTTTGTGATTTACTCATTTTAGGTAGGGCTAGCTTGTGGGCTTAATTTATCGGACATCAAAATTGTGACAAAAAAAAGTGTGGGAAAGAGGCACAGACGGAAGTGATGGGGAGATTGTTGAATGACAGCTGTTCATAGTTATTGAAAATTATCAACAGTTTATTGTACACCACATACAAATCAGTCTACATGCACATCCAGACCTACTTCCTTAACTATAGTGGCTATTAAGGTCCATAAACAACAGAACACAGTCACTGATCATCTGGTCATTCTTCAAAATAAAACACCCTGCAGACTTGTGATAGTCAATCAAATGGGGAAAAAAACGTTTTTTATTCTTTCTGTGCGGCACGGCACCAAACGATCGATGACCAGTACCGGTCGGCGGCCTGATGGTTGGGGACTGCTGCCATATAAGGTGAAATGTTATGTTTGTATATGCTGGTTGATGTACATCTATGATTATGTGCGTGTGTGTATTTTGTGTATATATTTGTATATATATTTATATATTATAATCTTACTGTGAAATGAATAGACTTGACACACACAAAAACGTTTGGGGCAGCCACCCATATATTGTCCCTGGCTGCAAAACGGGTTTTGACATAGCACTCATGTGCTGAGGAAAGATGGCGGATTTATAAGCCGAAAGGTGGAAGTGATGTCATCTGACCGGAAACCGGAAGTGATGTTGAATCAGGCAGGTTTTGCCAGCAGAGATAACAGAAGTAGGCTTAGTGCCCCCCACCACCCCCTGGTCTGATGGGTAATTACCTCCCACTTGGTCCACTTTGCTCTCTCCTAGTCGTATGTGTGTGACATTACAGTATATATAAATCAGGCTGTTGTGGTCTTGTATGTAAGTTAGTAACCACAAGGGGGCGCCAGAGAGCCCCTGACACTTGATGAATATGTAAGGTCAGTCAGCCGCTCGTGTTGCTTTCATTTAGGAAATCTCTCAAAACTAAGAAATGTTGTTTCAAAATCAGAATTGGAGATGCTTGTTCATTCTGTTATTTCCTCACGGCTTGATTACTGTAATGCTCTCTTTACAGGTTTGAGCAAGTCCTCTCTCTCACGCCTTCAGTTAGTTCAAAATGTAGCTGCCAGGCTCCTAACTTGCGCTAGCCGGAGTGATCATATCACCTCCATTCTGCACACACTGCACTGGCTCCCAGTGTTTTATAGAATTAATTTTAAAGTTTTGGTACTTACTTTCAGAGTTTTGCATGGACAAGCTCCTGAGTACCTAACCAGCCTGCTCCAACGCCATACAGCTTGGCAGACTCTAAGATCTGGGCAACATGGCCTTCTTGTTGTCCCACACACTCGACTAAAAGCCAGTGGGGATCGTGCCTTTCAGTCTGTGGCCCCGAGACTATGGAATAGCCTGCCTTGTGGTCTGCATGCAGCTGAGTCCTGTTGATTCTTTTAATAAACAACTGAAAACATTTCTTTTAAACAAGCTTTTAATCAGTGCTGAATAGTTCCAGTTTGTTTATTTATTATTTGTATTGGTTTTGATTGTTTTGTTTTAACTGTTGTATTTGTATTGTATTTGCTGTTCAGCGCTCTGTGACCTTTTATCTGTGAAGGGCGCTATATAAATAAACTACTACGACAATATAAGAATATAAATACAATAAAGAGTTGTTATTCCACAAAGCACCTTACAATGAACACCTCTCCAACAATTAGCCACAATCTTATATATAAAGCAGACTGTAACAATCTTGCGGTCTTGTATGTATGTACTCAGAACATTTCTGGTGTGCTCCATAAAGTTTTATCATGAAAAATTCATAGTATTATTTGTTTGTTATTTAATGTTTGTTTTTGTTAGCTATATTTTCCATCCATCCATTATCCAACCTGCTATATCCAATCCCAGTCAGCACAGGGCACAAGACAAACCCCGGGCAGGGCGCCAGCCCACACACATTAGGGACAATTTAGAGCCGCCAATCCACCTAACCTGCATGTCTTTGGGAGGAAACCCACGCAGACACGGGGAGAACATGCAAACTCCACACAGGGAGGACCCGGGAAGTGAACCCGGGTCTCCTAACTGTGAGACAGCAGCGCTACCCACTGCAGCACCGTGCCACCCAGCTATATTTTCATCTTGCATTATTCTTATTGTAACAATGTTGTAGTGGTAATAGAATGAAATCAACCTAATAATAATATTAATTTAATTGACGCTTTTTTTTGTTGTCAAAAAAGTTTATGTTAAGTTTAAAACTTTTTACTACATCACAAAACAAAAATTAATCTGTCAAGTTGTGTTTTTTTTAATGATATTTTTCTGAAACAATTAAAAAAAAACTTTATTTTTCTTCCCGGGCAATGCAGGGTATTCCAGCTAGTGTGTATATATATATATATATATTGTGACGCGTCTTGCCACTGCATGGGCTCTAGGGAGTGGAAGTCGGGGTGAAGTCTTGGGGGAACACTTTTTGTAAGGGCTTGGGGCACCACCCTAGAGAGAGAACTGAGGGACAGGGATCAGGGTTAACTAACGGTGCGTGGAGGAAAGGGGATGGAGGTGGTCGGAAGTGGTTGTTGCTGAAGTGAAAGGAAGACAGCATCAAGTGGAGAAGGGAGCGAACAGTGAAAGACTAGGCAAGAGGTAGAAAGGACGAAAGTGGGTTATTTTTGTTATTTTGGAGGTGTCCCCATGACCCAGACAACAGGCGGTGGTAGGGCACCATTTATATCAGTGCATATCCAATAAAAAGCCAGTCGGCATTTGGAAGACTCCCCCGGACAAGCGGCACTTGAGTGTGTTTATTCGACGGGACGTCACAATATATATACAGTATATGTATATATTGTGAGAGCCAGCCCAACCACAGACAGACAGACACCGTTCTTAAGTTCACCACACACGGTTTATTTATAATATGTACAGTTATTAAAGTCCACAGTGCTCCTGCACCAAACACCCTTTTCTTGGGCATCTCAATGGTCCTCTTCGGGCCGCCTTCTCTTCCCACTCCGAAGCCTTATCCTCTTCCTCCCAACTCTCGCTCCTCGACTGTTGGAAGGCAGTCCCTTTTAAGCTCACCCGGATATGCTCCAGGTGCCCTTTGATGAACTTCCACCGGCACTTCTTGGTGTGGCAGAAGTGCTGGCTTCCAGGGCTCCAGGATCCACCGGGTGCCCCCTGGCGATGTCCACGGGCCCCTATAGGGTTAGCTTCCCAGCTCTTCTTGTGGCCCAGGGAAGGTATAATCCTTCCAGGTGTCCCGACTGGGTGTGGCGCCCAGCCACCCACCACAATATATATACAGCATATACATATATATTGTGATAAAGGCGCTATATAGCGCCCGACCCAGCACAGACTCACTCAGAGGCACGTGTAAAAACACACCAGACTTTTATTTTCTTCAGCTAGAGGGCACGTCTTCCCCGCGAACCCCCCAGCCACAACACAGTCTCAAAAGCACTTAATATAAGCCACACAACTCTCCACCTTGGCACCAGCACTCCTCCCAGGCAACCTCATCCTCTTCCTCCCGATTCTGGCCCTGAGTGGTGGATGCTGGCCCTTTTTATAACCCACCCAGAAGTGTTCCAGGTGCATGATGGGGGCTGTAGAGTAAACTGTATAAACTGTATTGTATTGTAGAGGTGTCCAGGTTGGCTCAGGGACCCATGCAGCACCCCCTGGTGGCCACCCCAGATCCCCACAGGGCTGTGGAGAACTCCATCTCCCATGGAACCCTGCAGGAAACTGAGGCACCACCGTCACCCAGGGAGGCTGCCACCAAGTGTCCCGAGGGAGGTACTGAGGAGCCCATGGCTGCTCCCCTGGAACGTAAGTAGAAGGGGCATCCTGGCCAGGCATGGGACCAGGCCATCCGCCACTATATATATATATATATATTATATATATATAAAAGATATGTTTATAATATATATTTTAATTGTTTCCTTTAGCTTGGTTTAGTTTTAGATGTGCTTTATAAATACATTTTGACATGAATTGAGTTGTAAAGTATGACTATGTTAAGCTACATTTCTGCTACTAAGCTACTTTTGTACTATGTGAATTTCCCATTGGGATTAATAAAGTATCTATCTATCTATCTATCTATCTATCTATCTATCTATCTATCTATCTATCTATCTATCTATCTATCTATCTATCTATCTATCTATCTATCTATCATATAGTGCCTCTATCAATCATATAGTGCTATCTATCTATCTATCTATCTATCTATCTATCTATCTATCTATCTATCTATCTATCTATCTATCTATCTATCTATCTATCTATCTATCTATCTATCTATCTATCTATCTATCATATAGTGCCTCTAATCTATCTATCTATCTATCTATATCTATCTATCTATCTATTCTATCTAATCTATCTATCTATCTGTCTATCTGTCTGTCTGTCCTGTCTGTCTGTCTGTCTGTCTGTCTGTCTGTCTGTCTACATTTAGCTGGCAATAAGAGATATAAAACAAACTTGTGGTCTGTAAAAATTACAGAGAGAACAATTCTGTTGGCCCTCATTTATTTGGAAAAGGGCATTTTAATAA
>NC_041408.2:20945865-20956117 GCF_900747795.2 Erpetoichthys calabaricus | reverse complement strand
GCAAGACAGAGACCATGGGATACGCACGACAGAGCCACGCCCGCCAACTCTAACCCTCCTCCCACGTCATGAGATACGCACAACAGAGCCCTGCCCGCCAACTCTAACCCTCCTCCCGAGTCTACCCTCGCTCTCGAGGCATGCACACTGCCTGCTCATGTGCCAGCACACAACACCTCACCAAACACCGCCTCAGTCGCTTTCGCCTCTGCTACAGTCCACATGCACCTCTGAGCCATGTTGACTTTTCATTGTTCATTTCGGTTCCGGCTGCTTTTCTATATATGATCCACCAAGTCGCCCGACCATGGGATACGCACGCAAGACAGAGCCCCACCCGCCAACTCTAACCTTCCTCCTGCGTCCATTACCTTCACATTGTTTTCCTTTTATTTCTGATCCCGTTCAACAACTATATGGCGACATCAACTTCTCAACTGTGACTCCGGTACAACTCAGTACGCAAGCTATATTAAGCGTCACCAACAAAGACTCGCTACACCTTAATGAACAAGTACTGAAACTTATCCCAACCAACGAAGTAACTTTCACCAGCGTTGACTCCATCGTCACAGACGATCCTGCAGATCAAGTTTCATTCCCCGAAGACTGTCTTAACAGTCTTACTCCCACTGGCATGCCTCCGCATAAACTCAAAATTAAAATTGGTTCAGTCGGCATGCTTCTCAGAAACCTCATGCCAGCAAGAAGTCTCTGTAATGGCACTAGACTGACTGTTACCAGCATTCACCGCAATGTACTGGAGTGTAAAACTATTGCAGCTCCTACCTCACAAACTGTCCTTATTCCTCGGATATCCCAGACCCCATCAGATTCAAATTTGCCTTTTACTTTTACACGCAGACAATTTCCTGTTAGATTGGCCTTTGCAGTGACAATTAATAAGGCACAGGGCCAAACTTTCAAAAAGATATGCCTGTATCTGCCAAAACCAGTTTTCAGTCACGGACAATTGTATGTTGCTCTCTCCAGAGTTCCATCTTTTCATTCACTCACAGTCGTATCCTCAAACCCAAAACATATGGACAACTGTGTCCTTCAGGAAGTGTTCACCCATCAATAAATAATTATATGGCGTATGCTACGCCACGGGTTGCCTAGTTATAAATAATGTTCATAATAAAGAAATGAGCAAAGAAGCAAATAAAAAGAAGACAAATAAACAAAAGAATAACAAAATCCTGATGCCCTTTTAGGCCTTCCTCTACACCAGGTCAAATTCTTAGTACGATTGGTGTGGTGGCTCGTTTGCTTCGCACTACCACTAACAACTCCTTCCACTTCCTCCTGACCATTCATTTTTGACTTGGCATCCTAGTGCAGTTGTGAAGAAGGTTTAACATAGAACTGTGTTGCATTTTTTTCATGTTAGTGTTATTTTAAAGAAAAAAATCATCTTTTTCTAAATGATGAAACAAATGTTTGTGTTCCAGTTAATGAAAAGTCAGCTTTTTACAGGTGGTGGTGTACAAATGGTATTAGTACATTTAAGGCTGTATATCATGAAGAACGACTTTGTTTTCGTTTTTTGTTTCATTATTGACTGAGTTACATTCTGTAGATGATTAGTAAAAAAATAAATAAATAAATAAAATTCGTGGACAAGCAGACTGCCGTGAATTTTTGCTTTCCCATCTCAAAACACACATTCTGCTGCAAACTGATGTGGTTTCCCAAGGATTTCAAGCTTCAGATCTGTGCAAACAAATATGGTCAGCTTGCTATGAATTCCCTAAGAGATAGTTATTGGACTCTTTTAAAGACTGTCATATGACATGTATATTATAACAGACATACAGTATATATATGTATATATGTAGATATATATGCTGACCCAAAGTGCAATCACCGGTTCTGTGGAAAAGTGTTTATCCATTGCCGGGGCAACTGCAGGCTCAGAGTGCTGCAGCGGCTCACCGCCAAAACAATTCTGAAAACATGTCGCGCTATAAGCGCCTGTCGTCGATGGGTGATGCAACGAACATTATAAATGCAGGGAACAGTATTACTTAGCCACTAACCTGGTCACGACCCCTGCCTGACTGCTGTGTCTGTTTATAGGAGATGGTAGATCCCACTTCAATAAATAACCGTGCTATTCCTGCTTCAAGCTGAATAAAGCTGGTTTTGCCAAAGTACTGAGACTCAGCCTCATGTTTTGGGGTGTAAGACAGTGACTCATGCATCATTATATGTATAAATATATATGAATGTGTGTGTGTGTATATATATATATATATGTATATGTATGTATGTATGTGTGGGGGAGAAAGAAATGTAAGGAAAACTGTTAGAAGATCCTTGCCAATTGTTGACTTCACCAAAAGTAAAGCCAGTAGTTCATTAAGTAATAAGAACTCTCACATTCCTCACAGGGGTGATGTGCATTAGTTCAGTCACCTGAGTGGGATCCTTTTATGAAATATGATTTTGATCTTCACTCCTTGGTCATGTTTCCCTTTTTGCAGTTGTGAAGCTGTTACTGTTGGACTTGACCTCTGAGGTTGTACAAGCAGAGACATCTTTGCTACAGGCAGCTGCCACACAGCCTCTATATGGTCGTGTTCATTGTATTGTGGCGCTCCTCCAGCAGCTGGAGACTAAGTAAGTGGGGAACAGACTGTTGCCAGTTGAACAATTTGGGATGGGGTAGTGATCCTGTCCTTTGCTGAAATTATGCCTGTTTGTTTGAAAAGCTTTTCCAGACTACACTGGAATGGAGAGTTTGACATATGTGTAACTTTTCAGTATGGTCTTCCTATTTCCGAATGACAGCTGGGGGGCCACATAATATTTCTGCATCTTTTTTTAGGTCACTTACTCTAATCTCTGAGTGGAGAGCGCTCTCTACTGACTTGATTACAGTGTCCTATAAGATGTCTGCAGTTGTATCCCCGGTAGTCCAAAGCTCTTCTCCAGAAGGACTTATTCCTATGGACACAGACTCTGGTGAGCTGGTGAAAAAGATTCATGCAGTAATGCTATTAAATGCTTTACCTAGTTAAAATTAGTGTTCAAATTAGATTTGAAAGCCTGAGTTTACTAACATCCATTTTCCAGATATCTCAGGATTAATGTCAACATCAATGGGGAGCTTTTGATCTATGTCCTTTATAACAAATCACATCCTAACATGTTCTGCTACTCTTGTAACTCTTAGAGTTTCCCCCATTTTAGCACCTAAATATATAAACGAAAGCTTATGAGCTTGCAAATAAGCACCATTAATGTAGGGACTGATTAAAGCTTCATTACTTTTTAAATTGTTGCAACATTGTTAGGACATCTGTCTACATGTGTACTACCTTTTGTTTGCTTGTGTTTTCTGGCAATGTATTAAAATTAAAACACTTTTAATCAAAAGCCTCAAGAGACAGTAGTGCTAGCAAAAATCATCTATATCTTCAGTAGTATTTCTATATTTTGAGTAACATTTCTGATACATAATGTGTCTTAACAACATTTAAACATGTAAGTGCTATTTCAGGAAGAAATACATAGTAGCAAATAGCATTTTCTTTTTCATTTTTTTAGTTAATTCAAGCTTTGAAATCATCTGTCTTGTCTCAGTTAATATTTGGATACAGATTATTAATTTCTGACTCTGTACTATTTGTTTTTTAGATCCATCATTATGTAAATATACATATTATATAGCTCAGAGCAAATCACTTTATCTCCATTTACCTCAATAGTAAAAAAAAAAGAAGAAAACAAAACAATTTCACTGTGTTTTAGAGATTGCTAGCAGCCTGCAGGATATCTTGAGAGAAATCCAGCCTCGAGACTCCAATAACTTCTTTTCAGGGGCTCGGCTACTGGGTGAAGAGCAAGAAGTGGAGAGCAGCCATTTGAAAATTAAAGGTAGGTACAGTATGACCAAGGTCACTGTCAAGTACATTGTGACAATGAGGTATGTTTGTTGTCATTATGCACAGTCTCATTATTCAGAAATAGTTGTGTGAAATATACTAGAAATATACTATATTCCCTGCTTTGTGCCCCTATTAATGCAAGTTATCACCGACATACTAATAACCCAATTGTGCTTCACTCATTCAGAATATGGAACCAATGTAGAAAGCATTAGAAAGGCACCTCTGCATAAGAACCACCTTTTTCAACCCTTGCAAACATATGCTGTTTTTAATATCTGGAAAACATTTGAGATTAAATTACTTAGAGATCTTTATATAGACAACATCTTTGCATCCAATTAAATTCCAAATTTAACTTTCCAGCAACACATTTCTTTCACTGTCTTCAAATTAGAAACTTTGTTAAACAGAACCTGCCCGATTTTCCTCATCTCCCACCTTCCTCTATGCTGGAAAAAATATTGCTCAGTTTCGAGGACTCAGACAGCATTTCTGCAATATATAAAATTATTTTACAGTCCCTCCCTTTCAAAGATCCAAGAGGACAATGGGAAAAGGATCTCTCACTCAACATATCAGAAAAGGAGTGGAAGGTAGCAATGCAGAGAATTCACTCAAACTCCATATGTGCAAAGCATACAATTATTCAACTCAAAATTATATATCGGGCACATCTGTCTCGCTTAAAACTGTCCAAAATGTTTTGGGCCTGCACCAAATTAACATCATTCTGGAGAAAAAATTTTAAGTGCCTTTCAGACAGCGTTGGTGTCACAATCCCTTCTAACCCATTAACACTAGAATTACCAGAGCCTATGAAAAAACTCGTAACTCACTTCGCACCTCTCCATCAGCATCTTTTGTCCTGTAAATGTGTCGATAAGCAGAAAACAGCCTGCTATCACATCCCCCACCGCCGCTCAGTTTTCTCAGCTCAAGTCTGTTTACCTGCGTGCCAGTTGCTTGGAGTTGTATAGAGTGAGAAGTCAAGCAAAATCACACCTTTTATAAATACTATATCGTTATTTGGAACACATGCATTTCATGTGTGTTCCGTGTCTACAACAATCTATGTACAGTAAACACATCGTTAAAACAGAAACGTTTTTCATGTTTTAGTAATAATTGACAAAATGTAGACATGAAGTGTATAATGTGTTAAGCCTGAATTCCAAATATCAAATAAACACTTTCACAAAAGGTACAAATATAACAGAACAAGTGTGCTTCTATTCAAGAATATAACTGCAGAAAAAGAACCCGCGTTAGGGTGCGACATTGACACCCATTTGCTATGACCGCTTCGGTGGCACAACGGTATGAACTGTTGACTGGTAATCAAAACTTCACGGTTCGACCTTGGACGAGTCCATTTTTCAGAAGTGAGCTGCTCTTATTCTTACTATTTTAGAATAAAAACATACATTTGATTTCAGTCTGTAACAGCCAGTGTAAATGTATGATACTTGTAAAGGTTAGCTTTTTTTTTTTTTTTATATATTCAGTTTTATTCTCTCAGTCGCGTTCACGATCCTACCCCCATCTGACACTGCTGTTTTCACATAAAGACGTGCTATAGCTCTGCAGTCTACTTGTGACTTTACGCTGTAGGAAGTAAGTAAATAAATTAAGGTAAATAACATTCAATCTGGCTTTTATGTAAGTAACACAGTGAAAAGTCAAGCAAAATGACACCTTTTATTGGCTAACTAAAAGATTACAATATGCAAGCTTTCGAGGCAACTCAGGCCCCTTCTTCAGGCAAGATGTAAGTAACATATACAGTGATCCCTTGCTATATCGCGCTTCGCCTTTCGCGGCTTCACTCTATCGCGGATTTTATATGTAAGCATATTTAAATATATATCGCGGATTTTTTGCTGGTTCGCGGATTTCTGAGGACAATGGGTCTTTTAATTTCTGGTACATGCTTCCTCAGTTGGTTTGCCCAGTTGATTTCATACAAGGGACGCTATTGGCAGATGGCTGAGAAGCTACCCAGCTTACTTTTCTCTGTCTCTCTTGCGCTGACTTTCTCTGATCCTGACGTAGGGGGTGTGAGCAGGGGGCTGTTCGCACACCTAGACGATACGGACGCTCGTCTAAAAATGCTGAAAGATTATCTTCACGTTGCTACCTTCTGTGTGCAGCTGCTTCGTGAAGCGACATGCTGCACGGTGCTTCACATACTTAAAAGCTCAAAGGGCACCTATTGATTTTTCAGTTTGTTTTTCTCTGTCTCTCTCTCTCTCTCTCTCTCTCTCTCTCTTTCTCTCTCTCTCTCTCTCTTCTGCTCCTGACGGAGGGGGTGTGAGCTGCCGCCTTCAACAGCTTTGTACCGGCGGTGCTTCGCATGCTTAAAAGCCAAACAGCCCTATTGATTTTGACTGCTTGCTTTGTTCTCTCTCTCTCTCTCTCTCCTGACGCGCACTCCTTGAAAAGGAAGATATGTTTGCATTCTTTTAATTGTGAGACAGAACTGTCATCTCTGTCTTGTCATGGAGCACAGTTTAAACTTTTGAAAAAGAGACAAATGTTTGTTTGCAGTGTTTAAATAACATTCCTGTCTCTCTACAACCTCCTGTGTTTCTGGGCAAATCTGTGACCCAAGCATGACAATATAAAAATAACCCTATAAACATAGGTTTCTACTTCGCAGATTTTCTTATTTCGCGGGTGGCTCTGGAATGCAACCCCCGCGATGGAGGAGGGAGTACTGTAAATGTTAATGTTTTGGGCACATGCACCGTCCAGATCTAAACACTAGAGTGGAGAGTCTATGGCTGAAGGGGAAGCTGCCGTCGCTGTACTTTGTATATAAGAGCCAGATCGAATGTTATTTTCTTATTTACCTTGATTTATTTACTTACTTCCTACAGCGTAAAGTCACAAGTAGACTGCAGAGCTGTAGTGAGTCTTTATGTGAAAACAGTAGTGTCAGATGGGGGTAGGATCGTGAACGCGACTGAGAGAATAAAACTGAATAAAAAAATAAAAAACAAAGCTAACCTTTACAAGTATCATACATTTACACCGGTTGTTACAGACTGAAATCAAATGTATTTTTTATTCTAAAATAGTAAGAATAAGAGCAGCTCACTTCTCAAACGGACTCATCCGGGGTTGAACCCGTGAAGTTTTAATTACCAGTCAACAGTTGATACCGTTGTGCCACCGAAGCGGTCATAGCAAATGGGTGTCAATGTCGCACCCAAACGCGGGTTCTTTTTCTGCAGTTATATTCTTGAATAGAAGCACACTTTTTCTGTTATATTTGTACCTTTTGTGAAAGTATTTATTTGATATTTGGAATTCAGGATTAACACATTATACACTTCATGTCTACATTTTGTCAATTATTTCTAAAACATGGAAAACGTTTCTGTTTTAACGATGTGTTTACTGTACATAGATTGTTGTAGACACGGAACACACATGAAATGCATGTGTTCCAAATAACGATATAGTATTTATAAAAGGTGTGATTTTGCTTGACTTCTCACTCTATACAACTCCAAGCAACTGGCATGCAGGTAAACATTTTTGAGCAGAGTAAACTGTGCGGCGGTGGGGGATGTGATAGCAGGCTGCTTGCTGCTTATCGACACATATACAGGACAAAAGATGCTGATGGAGAGGTGCGAAGCGATTTAAGGTGGGGCGGATCTACACGTTTGTACATAGGCTCTGGTAATTCTAATGTTAACAGCTGTGTTTGGTCTTCTTCCAGATGGGCTTAAAGTGGAGAAGGACAAACAAACTGTGATTGCCTTTGCTACACTATTGGCACGCAGACTTATTTTGCTAAACTGGAAGAATCCTAGCTCTCCTCTTTTAAGTCAGTGGGTAACTGATGTTTTATATTATTTGAAATTGGAAAAAATCTAATTCTCACTTAGAGGATCTGTGCAGAACTTTTTCAAAACCTGGCAGGATCTAATCAATAATATTTTAGAATAAGCTCTTAAAGCACTGAGGAAGTAGATTCTCTTCCCATTTCTTTTTCTTCTCCATTTATCTTTATCCGCCTATTAAACTCATTAATTAATTTATTTTTACTAGCTTTAAGTTTTACTCCATTGGCCATGCTGTCTTTCTCAGGGGGTGGGGGTTGATTTGTTTTTCAATCCTATTTTTTTGTAAAAATTTATCTATGTGTATGGAATGATTACAATAAAATCAATAAAATAAAAAAAAAATGGTTGTGTGGAAATATACTAGCTTGGCTACTAGAACATTATTACTAATTCACCAATCTTGTGATGTCTGCTTTTGAGCCATTCCAATTGAACTTTGTAATTACAGTGCTTTCTTAAAGGACGTTACCTGGCTGCCTTTTTTACCCTTGTCCACAACAAGATAGCAGTGCTTAAATGAAAGCAGACAGTATTTTGACTCTGATGCATTTAAAATCTGTTTGTTTTTCTTCCCAATCCCTGATTTTTAGCAGTGCTTTCATATGTAGTGATCCCTCGGCTAATGTTTCTGTTGGAGGAAGAATCAAGCTTTGTGTGGAAAAAACCATTTAAGCAGAATAATAAAGCTTGACCACTGCCAGAGTCCTGCCTGTATTGTATAATGCTGTCACATAAGTTTGCTGTATTAGAAGTTGCTCACTGTAGATGTTAATTTGATTTTCAGAGGGCAGAAGTCCTTCTCTTCAGGTCACTGCTCAGATGGTCTTGGTCTGTTGTTGGAGATCCATGAAGGAAGTGTCCATACTTTTGGGGATTCTTTGCCAGCAACTTCCACTGCAGGTATCCTCTGAAAGAGCAGATGGTCTCCTCACTGTCCAGCAGGTAAGAATGACATTTAGTGATTTTACTTTTCCAAAATATATTCCTATATTTTCATGTTTTATGGTGAATTCTTTATAGTGAAGATTAGTATGAGGTAGTTTTTTTTTCTTCATTTTTATACTCTTTTAGATTAAAGAATTGATTTCTGAAATACTGTGGTGGGTTGGCGCCCTGCTCGGGATTGGTTCCCTGCCTTGCGCCCTGTGTTGGCTGGGATTGGCTCCAGCAGACTCCCTTGACCCTGTAGTTAGGGATATAGCGGGTCAGAAAATGGATAGATGGATGGATTTCTGAAATAATTTTTGTTTCTGGTGCCCCCAGTGTATTTATCAGGGATTTTGTTTCTGAGAACCTCTGCTCTGAAGCAGTGGTTGCTAAGGAGTTATGCCTATTAAGTTCAATGTGACCATCCCCACTTTTAAGTGACTTATGGAGAAGTAAGCATCTGGAGTATGTAATTCTAATATAATTGTAATCTATTTGTTTTGCTGCTTCTGAATACAAATTCATATACTCCTAACCTGAGTTGGAAACTTTTTTGTCACAACTGCTTCTTTTGTAGGTGGAAGAAATTGACAATATTTCAGACAGCAGCTGCTGCAATCCAGGCACCGCGGTGCTTTTGAGCTGGCTTATGTGGGATTTGTAAAACTTACGGATATGTTGAGCAGGTATGCAAGGGTGAAGAACACTAACATCTTATCTGGAAATTATCAGCCCCTTGTCAGTCCATTTACATTTGCTAAGCTTAGTATAAATGCAGATGGAGCGCAGGAATATCAGATGCAGTTTTTGAGAAAAATTATATATTAGAAAAAAGAAAACTAGATGATATTAATTAATTACATAATTAATTAAATAATTAATATTAATTAATTAATAATTAATTAATTAATTGATTGATTGATTATCGACTCTGGCAATGTCAGCAATTATTTTGGGGTCCCCATTTTAATATTTGTTTATTTTTTTCTGTAGATGTTAGTTTCCGTAATTAGACTACTGTGGATCAACAAAAGCATACTTTTCTTAGGAAATAGTATAATACAACTTGTTGCTGTTAATGCTTATACAGTATCAACATAACATATGGGACAAACCTATAACATAGAAGAGGTTGCTCTTAGTCCTCTTATTAAGCTCTGTGGTGTTATTTGTTTGTTGTTGTATTAAACGTTTATCTGTTGGAAAGTCACAGCTTGCCCTTGCTCAAATGCACAGTTGTGGGTGAGCGAGAACTAAATTGTTAGGCTCTCTTGTTTCTAAATTGGTTAGGTTTTTTACACAGTAACAAATACATATGAGGAAGCAGGCCTTTAGGTTACTGTTTACTGGAATTTATAATTCTTACTTATTTTGGCACAAGCAAAGGAGTTTTATGGTATCAATACTTCAAAGAAGATGTCCAGTGCTGTGTAGAGGTGCATGTTGTGGCCCAAGGCTTGCATTGGGGTTCACTGTCTTTGCCATGTTGTCTTTGTTTGTGCCTGTCTGTTGTGTTGTCTTCCTTGGCGCTTCATTTTGTCCTGTGCAACATCAAAGCAAAAAGCATTA